>NC_068392.1:7302708-7602708 GCF_023724105.1 Carassius gibelio | reverse complement strand
AGCCTGTCCGATACCTTGATGTGTTATGAAACAATTCTTTGAATTTGAGGTTTTAATTCTCATATTTAATTAATGGTTGCTTGTAGTATGTTCATAAATAGGTAAAAAACAATTTAACAAAAACAACAAAAATATTATTATTTTTAAATGTATTTATTAATTTTATTTGGAAATATATACAGTATATTTTCATATCGGCTAGGCATAGTTTCCCTTTGAATTTTATATATATATATATATATATATATATATATATATATATATATATATATATATATATATATATATATATATGTATGTGTGTAATGTTATTTTAAATATTTTGTATATTTGCAATATAAGTATACAAAAGTTCACTATGTTGTTATTCTTTATTATTACAAATATTTTTATTATCATTATTCATTTATTTTGTATTATTATTATTATTATTATTATTATTATTATTATTATTATTATTATTATTATTATCTAAATAATATCTAAATCTCAATTTCGAAATATTGACACTGGTCCATTAAATATTCAAATTAATTGTTATTTATATTTATTATTAAAATATTAAGTAAGAGAACATGTTCCTTGCTATTAAATTGTATATTGTTGATTTCTATAGTTTTCAAATACATGGATTATGAAACAAAACTTTTAACTTTTATTTTAATTTTTAATTCTAAATTTAGTTTTTGAATTAATCGTTCCTTTTATTAGTAGTAGTAGTAGTAGTAAGTATTTTTTATATATTTAATTAATTTATAAATATTAATACAATTATAAACAAATACAAAAAATGTATATTTTATTTATTTGAATTAATTAAATTATGTTTTATTAAATTAATATATCAAAAATGAAACCTTTCCCTGCAATAAAAGTGTACAATTCATGATTTCTATAGTTTCTATTTTTTTTCACTCAACAGCATGATCTTCATGACAGTGTGGTTTGATTGACAGTTTTCCTGCAGCGTGTCCACCTCCCTGTTAAACTCCTCCAGCTCACAGTCGGCGTCTAAAGAAAGCACTGGGTTCTTCGCTGGAATTAAGGTAAATCCGGTTACATCTACATAATTATGATGATTCATGCGTCACGCACAATGCCTGAAGCGATAATTACTGGCTAAACACGTTGCAGCATTGCAAATATTATGTTGCATAATTACCCATGTCTAACAGAGCTGTATGACAGTGTTTGATTTACACTGACTTCGGCCAACCGTCCAACACTTTCTCTGCAGTTTGTTCCAGATGTCCTGAACATCCGCGAGGATGCTAAAAAACACATCTTGGCTGTAATAAGCACAATCCCTATTCCCTGCCATGGGTTCGAACCCAACCGCCGCTGCAAAGTGTCTCTTGCTCTCAGCGTACATGAATCAGGTGTGTATATATTAGAATCACTGACAAACTTGTTTGGGAATTGTCTGTGTTGGAAATGGTTTATTTATGGTTTATTTAAGATTAATTATTATTATTATCAATAACAATAATATTTTTTTCTGTGGTTTTCTTCATCTTCTTCTTTCTGAATACTGATACAAATGTGTATTTGTGTTGATAAAATGTCTTTCTTATCTTTATGTCTCAGACAGTGTAGTCGTGGAGGTTTCAAACGTGGCCATACAATGCTCACGTGACTCTCACCGCTGTTACTGATTTCACCCGGGACGGGAACCATGTCAGCTTCCTTTCCACTCAGCCCGCCAAAGGCAGTCCTCGCCTCTGGAGAGGTTACAACCCTCCTGCGCTGAAGGTTAACCAAACTTTAGCATGCATGAAGATTTATTATTAGTTGCTTGAGTGGATTTGTACTTAATTAATATCTGTAATTTGATAAGTGCTCTTTGAAATGGCCTTAAGCACCATTAAGTGCTTGAGATTAAAATATATTTACACTGATAATGTTTTTAAGGGGGATTTTTCTTGCTCTTCTTACAATTTGTCCCGCTCTGATGAACTATAGGGTGCCCCGGTGGTACACTGTCATTAACCAATCATAACAAAGGTTATTTGCATGTAGAAGTCTTGAAGGTACAGTAGAAAACAAAATCTAATTTTGTTTCAAAACTAGCTAGACTATAGCTTCATCTAGCCTACATTTCTATCTATCTATCTATCTATCTATCTATCTATCTATCTATCTATCTATCTATCTATCTATCTATCTATCTAATTTTTGTTTATGTATTTCTATTTTATTTAAGAAAATAACAAAATCACATAAATCAACGTTTTTTAGACATATTTTTGTAACGGTTGAAAATAGGGGTGCTCCGGCCGATCAGCCGATCGTTAATGCGCATCTCGTCAGTAAAGCCGGTTCTCTAATCAGCGGTTAATTCGCGTTAATTCGTTGTTAATTCGACGAGATGCGCATTAACGATCGGCCGATCTTGATCGGAGCACCCCTAGTTGAAAAATAGAAAACCTCATGTAAAATACATAGAAAATAAAACAGCTCATATTAATTTTTTCTTTTCCCCTTTCTCTTTAATTTTGTTTGAAAATCTGATACAGTCAAACCAAACATTACTCCAGATATAATTTTTGATTTCGATTTTTCTTAATAATTGGTGCAGGGCACTATAGTTAATTCATGTAAGTGAGGATAGCAAAATAAAGTAATCTGTGACATATTATACCCAAAAATTCATCATACAGATTTGGGACCAGAAATTCTTCAGACACTTTGACCTGACCATGTTCTGCTTAAGTGTTATCTGACATTATCAAGATATTGTATCACCTTTTTTTTTTTTTACTATACAAACTGCGATAATGTGTGAAATGTTGAAGGTGTCTGAATACATTTTGGTTTGACTGTATAAAATAATTAGAAAATAAAATTACTTTTTTCATAAAATTTTGCGAGACAGTTTGACAGACATATTTGAGTATTCTCTGACTCTCTTTCTCTGCCATACAGATAAGTAGTTTTCAGCAGTGGTTAGATTTCTTTGTAACCCTTCAGATTTTAAGTATACTGTGACTTGACCCTTGCTGCTCTCATAATTGACCCCTGCTGAAAGGAAGAAAGAGCCTCTAATAAGGCAGACACCGAAAGGACAGACAAGAATGTGGTAATTCAGAAGGAAAGAAACGTAAACACACATAAACCGCCAGTCTTCTTAAATAATGTGTCACCACTGGCCCCAGACCACCATCTGTGTTGTCTGTAAACATGAAAGCCGCTCGGTGCCCTTTAATAATGGGACGAGACTGTACTTTCTGCATTATAATTAGGTTAGAGCCAGCATAGCTCCGCAATTATTATCCCCATCAATGGTGTCTAAATTGCGCATGTTCTGAGGGCTTAGCAATCCTATGTTGATTCCCTGTGATGGCTGTGCTGGTTTTTTTGTGAGTCATTTTCTATGTAAGTAATAGATAAATTTGCAGTGCAAATAGCTGCAAGTATGATGATTCATTATCTATTATTGTTATTATTATTGCAGATTACAGTTCAAGATGTTCCAACAGCGACCTGTTATTCCCTAACTGACCCTCACATCATTACATTTGATGGCAGGTAAAATATTTATCAGTTTTTAGATGAGTTTCTTTCTTTCTTGTAGCTGATGAATATATGAAAATGAAAATAACAATGGCAGGGTCATGGGTTCGATTCTCAAGGAGCACAGTAAATATACTGAAAGCTTTTTCTTTATTTATTTTGCCGTTTTCTAAGAAGAATTTGAAATCTTGTCTATAGTCTATGCATGTAAAACTTTCATAACTTATGTCAAAACAATCGCCTGTGGTTATTTTGACATAAGTTATGCAGGTTTTACATGACAGATGATCAAATGGTAAATTTTCAGATGATGACACTGAAAAGTAAAGTCACTTTGGATTTCAGATTTGTGTGGTGCAGATTTATCACTTGTACTCTTTGAATTTTGATTAGATGGTAGGTAAAACATTTACAAGTTGTTAAAAAAAAGATTGTTTCTTTATTGTAGCTCAGCTGGTAAAGCATTGCGTTAACAACTTAGCATTTTCAAGGTTGTGGGTTCGATTCCCAAGTGAGCACAATTAATTTACTAAAGGCTTTTCATTTATTTATTTGCCACTTGTGATGGGTGATCTGAATTCTTCTAAACTGCCTAGAAGTGTAACTTAAATTGTGTGAGTCTTACATGACTGATGCTCAAGTGGTACATTTTTAGATAATGAGGCACAAATGTAAAGGTCACTTTGGATTTCATATTTGTGTGGCACAGATATATCATTTGTACTCTTAAATGTTTGGTTTGGTGGCAGGTAAAATATATGCAAACTTTTAGACAATTAGCCCCTTTTTTGTAGCTCAAATGGTAAAGCATTGTGCAAACAACTAGCGATGCCAAGGATGTGGGTTCAATTCCCAAGTAGCACAATGGATTTACTGAAGCCTTTTTTATTTCTTTCTTTGGCATTTGCAAAGGACAATTTGAATGTTCTAGATCGCCTGTGATTATTTCAACATAAGTTATGTGACTTTTACATGACAGATGCTCAAGTGGTACATTTTCAGGTAATGAGGCAGAAACGAAAAGGTCACTTTGGATTTCAGATTTGTGTGGCGCAGATTTATTCCTTGTACTCTTTGAATTTGGCTCAGAAAGAGGGATCTTCATGAAAGTGTATGGGAACTGGCCTCATTAGTGGATATGTCCTTGACAGACGCCGGCTCTGTGCCACAGTCTCCTTGAGTAGAGAGGCACAAATGGCCCGAATGGACAATAGATATGGATTTTTAACACACTATAGCGTGATGTATTGAGCAATGTGTGTTTACAGCGATGCCAACGCACAGAGCAATAACCGCAAAGTGTCACGGTCACCATCAAAGTAAATGATGCTGAAACTGTCCTATGAAAATTACTGCCTCGGTTTCTCCGCTCAATTTCTTGCTCTTGTTTTATCTTACAGCTCTTTTTAAACAGACTCTTTCTTCCTGCCTCTCCTCCACTTTGCCATTAAGTTCAAGTAGTCCTCTGAGAGGTTGTTTTCAGCTGTCTAGTCTTTAAAGGCTATCTAAAGAGCACACACAGAGGTTTCTGAATTTTATTTGCTTTAATCTCCATGACTTTTTAGCACTGCAACAGAACTCGGAAAAGATACAAGATAACTATCAAGCAATTTATCTCTGTCTGTGTATATGCGAAGTGAATTATTAATTGTTCTAGTAATTCATTAAATACAATTTGTGTATTAATCATTAATGCACACATTACTGTAACCCTGTTCCAATCAGGCACTACGGCATTACTCTGCGGAGTGGCGGCTCGAGAGGGCAACGAGGTTGTGACCTTTGACATGTGCAATGGGCAGCTGCAGGAAACACGCACGCACTTGTCCATCAACGCCTTGGGACCATCCATGACCAATCAGTTTAGGATCCACGAAATGCATCACGGGAAGAAACTCATGGTACGGTTACATTCTTGGAATGCGATAGCTAATAATTATTATTCTTTGTGCTGCAGTGAAAATTTAGACAAAACAATCAAATCAGGGAAACACTATTGCAATTCAGTCAGTGTTGGGGTAACGGATCACAAGTAACATTAGTTATGTAATCAGATTAGTTTTTCAAGTAACTTAAAGTAACACAAGTAAGCAATGTTGTTTTTTCCCCCCATTTCTTCACCTACACCTCTCCTGCCCCCATGTTGAGAGAAATTGTGAGTTGGATGCAGACGCACTTCCTTCAGACTGAGGCTCATTAATTTCCCTTTTGATGTAAGAGGGCCCTTACAGTTGCCAAAAATATAACTTTTGTCTTTTTTTTGTAATTAAAAATCAAAAAAGCAAGCCCAGCCCAAGTGACAAAATGAAACTCAAATGAAAAAAATGCATTACTTTTCAGAAAAAGTAGCTTGGTAACGCAATTAGTTTGTTTTTCATGTTGTAATGCAATATAGTAATGGATTATTTTTAAAAGTAACTTCCCCCAACATTGCTAAATATTAGATTTGACTGAAAACACAGTAGACCAAATGTTACCTCATTGACATACTAACTCAGGAAATCTCAGTCATGCTCGCTGTGAAAGGTTTGCAGTTCAAGTTTCAATTTCTTGGTGAAATTGACTGAAAAGTAAACACAGATCTCAACTGTTTGGAAAAGAGGCTTTTTAAAGATTTTAAAGCGCTCGGTCTCCACGGACCATCGGTCTGTCAGTGCAGCAGATGTTGTCATTGTTGCATTGTGACACAATTTGAATGAGGAAGTGTTTTGTGACGGCTAAATTTATCTAGATATTCTGATGTAGACTCTTGAAAAATTGCCACTAATGTCCTCACAACCAGATGGCAGGGAAATGGGATTTTTTACTAACATGAGAATTTTGTTTATGATTGAAGTTGGGGTAAACTGAAGTTTAAGTTTAATGATTTCAGATGTTGGATACACTCAGTACATGCATGAGCCATGGACCGATATTGAAACAAATGTATTTTATATATAAATTAATAATAAATTATATTTTGTAAAATCTAAAAAGCAGACAAATATAAATAAACATGTTTTTATCTTTGTAGAAAAATACATAACATTTTATTTTAATACAAATCTGTAATTGACACTATCTATACACTTGCCTTGCATATTTAAGGGTCAGCATGACCTGATTTTGGTTTAATGTTTAACGTAAAAAATGAAAGAATTTAGGTCATTTTCGTTTGACCCCTGCAGATCGTTTTTGCCTCAGGGGCATTTTCCTCAGGGGAATGAGTCTGTCCGTCAGTGCTCCAAGTCAGGACTTTAACGCCACCAGAGGCCTGTGCGGGTTATTTGACCGGAACCGCCACAATGACCTCCATCATCCTGCAGGTACAAGCGACCGTGACAAAGACCTAAAGGATTTCATTCAGGGCCGGAGGTGAGAGATGCTTTTTCAACATTCATATAGTCTATATTTTCACTAGAAACGATATATGGTACTTAACTTGCTGTTGAGTTAAAGCTGGGTAATAAATCTAGTCAGAACCGAATCTGTCGTGAGGTGCGCCACTATGGTCCTCTAAGGCAAAGCTCTTCAACTTCAGTCATGGAGTGCTAGTGTCCTGCAGACTTTAGTTTCAATCCCAGTTTAACCCACCTTTCTGTAATTTGCAAGTAATTCTGAACACCTTCATGAGCTTATTTGGGTGTTTTGGTGAGGGTTAGAGTTAAACTCGAGAGGACACTAGCCCTCCAAGAGGGGATTTAAAGGTGGATTTAACTGACAGTCCTGGTCAGAAATATGGAGCTATAATGCCGGTAAGAACTATGAAGGACACAAAAATGTGCAGATATATGTACAAAAATGATCTCGCACTTACAAGCTGAAACTTCCAAACGTGGGAGTAGATAGGAGACTTGTATAGCAGTTCTGTTTCTGATTAGAGTTTGCATCACCATTTAACCTTGATTTGCTCGCTTTAATGTCAAATATAATTAAAGCAGACGAAAATCTCTAATCTAATGGGCTAACCTTTCTCGAACTCTAAATCCTCTCTTGACGCAGTGCTTGAGGGCTTAATTCAAAGGCTGATCTGAGACAGTCATATTTTTGTTTTATTTCTCCATGTCAGGATCACGCCTGGGGAGAGCCTGTTTGACAGCACGCCACCTGCCGTGGATGAGGAGATAAAGTGGAATTTCTGTGCTTGTCAAAAGGGATACAGCCTATCCCTCCATTCAGCACATGCCTCCGAAGGGCAATTAAACCCGCCTCCTGTCTCTCGCTGCCTATCTCACAGATTACACGTCCCTGTTCCCCTTCAGAGATGCCACTGCCGAGCACACTGTTAAATCCGTCTCCACCCATAACATCCAGGAGCCGGATACATTGGCTGAAGTGTCAGAATTAGGTGTTAAACCAAAGTCTCAAGTGTCCCAAGGTCTGGCAGAGAACTCTCCTTCAGTAGAGGAGTTAGAACTGGACTCATTATTTAAAGTTCACGCTCCTCGCTTGAATGAATCGAAGGTGCCCTTACCAAGCACAGGTGGAAGGCCTAAGAGACGAACCCTTGACTTTCTGCCCGTTTACACTGTCCAGGCCCTAAGCCAGACCGACCTCGAAAGTTTTGCCTACTTCTTTCCAGATGACCACCGCTCTTCCAGCCGTCCAGCTGCCCACCCTTCCTGGCCGACACCTAGTGGCCTCACTTCTGTCAAAGCTTTGGAGGTCTGCCAACTGGCCTTGGCGAACTCAACCGTGGGCCCAGTATGCAAGAGTCTGCTGGGTCGGCGCCTGGAAGAAGCTGTGGATCTCTGCATCCTGGATCTTCAGTTGAAAGACGATTCGGCCTGGGAGAATGCCCTCATAGACTTCCTGGAGAATGACTGTGAGCGGAAGTGGTTGGAGAACCTGTCCCAGCGTTCTCAGGAAACTTCCAGACCATTGGAGGATATCGCAAGTTCGCAACAGCCCTACAGTGTCCGAACTTCTGTAATTTGAATGGGCAATGTGTAGAGTGGGGGTGTCAGTGTTATCCAGGCTACAGCTTTTACGACTGCAGCCTTACTATCAGTATGTGATCATTTTGACATCCGTCTGTTGCTTCAAATGTGGTCACCAGGGATCCTTGATTATAAGAAACACCCTGGGCTGAAATTTTGGCAAAATAGCTATCAATAAGCAGTCATATGGGGTACTGCAACAGTTTTTTGTGTGACGTATCTGTAGGGGGTTTGAATAGGGAAAACAGTTGTGGATCCGAGTTGTCTTTGAGGCTTTGCTCAGATGGCTGGAGAATGTCTACCTTTGTTCTTACTCTCTCTAGACATGATAGTGCTCCTCCATCAGTCCCTTTCAGCAATTTCTAATTGTGTTTGCAAGCATTGGTCTGTAAGTATATGACTGTCTGATGTTGTATCTCTATGGGCCAGTACTTTCACTGCTCTTCATGCCAAATGTGTGTAATTAAAATCCTGTACATTGGCACATGTACAGTGTGCACTATAGCTGCCATTACCAGATGGTGGCCAAAGGTGCCAGAGCATTTCTGTGGCATCAGATGAAATTTTTTCCTGTGCCAGCTCTTTTCCTCAGGTATATATTTTTAGCATCTTGTTGTCTTTTGTACACTTTCAGTCGCTTTTAATCATGTTTTGTTTTGGATGCTGTTGTTATATATTCCTTGTCCTTACGATCAGAAAATAACAGTTTCCTACTCCCTCAAGCATGTCTTCAAAGAAACCGCAGATGGCGTGTGATTGAACAAGTGTGCTTTTTATTGATAGTGTGAATTATTTGAATCGTTGCAAGGAACTCCTTTTTTAACAGCAAAGTCATTGAGCGTGTTTCTCGGCTGATTGTTTCTGGCATTAGCGGTGAGGCTCAGAAGTGCCATTAGCTTCCCCAGCCAACCTTCATATCAATTAGATATTGTTATGCAGGTATGCAAACGCCTGGCTTTGTGCCAGACGCCCGTACCGGCTCTCTGATTAGAATCGGTATCTTTTTTGAAGCCGCTGTCTCCCTTGACATTTTTTGCATGCTCCCTGGGGCTGGCTTGGTGACGAAATGGGAGTTTTTACACAAATTAGCGAACAGATTAGGAGCACTAGAGAGGGCTGTTTATCACAGACTGATGTTTTTCAACCTCTCCTAGAGCCAGCTCTGATTTATGATAACCGTGTTAGAATCAATGTGCAAGGTAGCACAGGGAGGACGGCTAGATAAATCTGCTTAATTGCCCAACTGATCATCGGCTGATGCCTCTTTCACATCTGGGAGCACCATCCATTACTTTTTATTTAGTTTTTTTTCGAAAGCCCATGACACGTTAATGTCTAAGAATTTCCGATTGGCTTTATTGCCATTTAATCTAGTCAAATGTGGATTTTTGCAGGGCTTCACTTTGTTTTTGTCCACATTTGACCTTATGATTTGCTTAGCATGCTAACACGCGACGTTTATTTCTGCTGAATATAGCCGCAGTGTTGTAGTCGAGACCAGCTCATTCGAGTCCGAGTCCAGATCGAGTCCAGAGATGGTCGAGTCCGAGTCAAGACCGAGTTCAGAAAGGGTCGAGTCCGAGTCAAGACCGAGTTCAGAAAGGGTCGAGTCCGAGTCAAGACCGAGTTCAGAAAGGGTCGAGTCCGAGTCAAGACCGAGTTCAGAAAGGGTCGAGTCCGAGTCAAGACCGAGACCAGAGAGATTGGGTCTCAGACAAGACCTATAGAAATCTTCAAGAGTATGTAAAATGTATGATGGAAACAATAAAGGGTAAAAGGGCCACATAGTATGTGGTGTAAAGGTAATTTTATTAGAATTATGAATTGTTACTTGTCAATATTAAGTGCTAATTTTCACATAACATCGTTGTACCACTATACACATCCATATAACCTTTCTAGTACTAGTAACATTACTGTACGATTCTATATTGTAATTCTACATAACACTTCTAGTACAAGTAACATTACTGTACCACTATACCTGTAAATGTTCAACTGTAACAGCTTTTACATAACTTTTAACCCTGAAGCTTAACTAATGACTGCTAATATCCTGAAAATGTCTTGGATTATGTGCACTTTAGATGTTGTGAAGATTAAAGATGGGCATAATTACTTTTCAAAAAAATAAGTGAGGAGACCATCCTGCTACCCAACCGAGCACGATGTGGTCTCATGATCAATCCACCCCGACTAAAAACTCTCTCTATTGGTACAGAGGAAGCGGGGACTGACAAAAGTTACCATTTCATCCCTTTCTGTAACAGCAACGGATAATCTAATGCTAATTTCACTGGATGGTGGGTTTTAATGCAGGGTAAAATACACACTAGTCGAAGTTTTTTTTAGTTACGGAAGGCATCCACACAAGAGCCGACTGACTGTCCAGGAAAATTTCATGCAAAAGTGTGTATGTGCCAGGGGAAGAAAGCTGGTTGAAATGCCATATAAGTTCAATGCCTTCTGTCAGACATTTTTTTGGGGGGAGATGTTTAGTGTTGAGACAGTCAGTCTGTGTCTGTATTCATTATATAATTTAATTAAACAATATTTGTTTTTTTTTTCTGTGACCATTTTGTCCTACTTTGTAAAAATAACACAGTTGAGAGAAATAATGTAGCAATGTGGCTTTCTGGAAAGCGGGATCACTACAGGCGGATGGCAGGAGGGTAACTTAAGGCCGGTGACACACTGGCTGCGTGGCGTCTCTGCTGCGTGCTAGAAGCGTGGTGGCTGCTTCGCGTTTTCTGTGTCTTTACACACCAGAAGCGTGCCTGCACGCGGCGCTTGGCGCGCTGCTGCGGCTGTAGGTGACATAGAGGGAGGCCGCCGAAAAACCAGGCTCTTGCAAAATAGAGTATGTTAGGTGCAATATTTGAAAATCGATAATTATTATTATTTTTTTTAAATTACATTTATATCAGAATTTATGCCAACCTATAGACTTTAAAATATCAAAATGTCATGAATTAATATGTATTTGTGTACATAATGACACAAGTGACATATAAACATATTTTCCTAGTTTATTTTGCCTGGAAACGCTTCCAACACGCGCGTGTTCGCGTGAAAATAGGCGTCGGTTCTATTTCTAGCATGCACGCATTTTCCGCGCGGCTCGAGCTGCGCCTGGGATGCGCGTCGCAGCTGAGACGCTTTCGCCATGCATCCAGTGTGTCGCTGGCCTAACGTCTAAAGAAAATCACCAGTCATTGGATGTATCAATCATACATCAATTTAAAGAAACATTAACATACAGTAATAATCATGAAATATTTTGATTGGGACTCGAGTGGACTCGGGCATAAGTCCGATTCCTAATATGTTCGAGTCCGAGTCAATACCGAGTCAAAATGCACACGAGTCCATGACAAGACCGAGACCATTAAAATACGGTCTCGAGACCGAGTCCAAGACCGAGTCCGAGTCTCGAGTACTCAACACTGTATAGCCGGTATTCACCTTATTTTCCATGGCAACAACGGTGCCGCCATTGGGCTCGTTTTGTCATCTTACTTCCGGCTGAGGGACCGGATGTAACGTACCTAAGCTAGTGGCTGGCTAGATAACAGAACGAACAGAAGTATGATATATGCTCAGTTAGGGGCTGCATAACAATTGTATTAAAAAAACAATTGCACCAACGATGTAGCGAACACATTGTGAATGCATTATGTGAATGAACATTGTGAAGCGGTCGGAGTGTTGTGGTGCACTTTACAATTTACACCCACCACCTAAAGAAGAGAAGCACCTGAGGAAATGGATGAAGGCGCTAAATTTGAAGCGCCCACCCAAGCGCTCTTATGTGTGTTCGTACCATTTCATGGACGGGAAGGCGACTGACGAACACCCTTACCCCGAGAAATGGCTCGACTACGATGTCCCGTTAAAGAGGTCACGCTGGGGGATGAAAAGGTTGTCAGATTCGGGTAAGCTAACCTTAACTAGATATGTGTTTGCTCGCCTAACGTTAGATTTATGAAGTCCGTTCTATGAATACATTTATGATCAGTAACAGGTAGTTAACAAAGTACAACGAATGTTCCATGATTACCATTGTCCACCTATTTATTTAATATTTACGGTAGTACAAGATATTATAGTACATTACAACAGCTAACATTATTCCTGCTACAGAAACTGCAGGTGATAACAGGCCAGCTAGCCTCATTTCTCATTCAGATCCTGACCTACGTTTGAACACTACAGTTAAGAGTGTGTATACTGTTTTGTCTCTAATGCATCTCTCTCTCTCTCTCTCTCTCTCTCTCACACACACACACAGTTCTAAGTTCGGGTCACATAATATATTAATTCTCATGATACATTGTAAGTACTAATGTAAAAATGTTTAATTATTTCCACAGATGTATCGATGACCGCCAGTGATGCAGTGGACAACTGTGATCAGAGGGTGATCAGATCCACATGCCCCTGATCTTGCTGAAAGTCACCAGAAGTTACCTGCTGTGATAGTTATTTTTATGAACCTTTACAAAGTCACCAAAAGTTACCTGCTGTAATAGTTATTATGAAACCTTTACAGTGTCACCTGACATTACCTGCTGTAAATAGTTTTTATTTATTTATCTTAATTTGATCTTTTTTTTTCATCTTTAATCTCTGATTTGAAGGAATAACTCATTTCAAGTTTGCAAGTTAATTCCATCTTGGTTTATTACATATGGAAATTAAATGTCGAAATTTTACAGGATGGTCAGTAGAAGGTGTCTCTTGCTTCCTGAAAACAACAAACACTGATCAACACATCACAAATGATTTTATACAACTTAAATTAAATTATCCATGTTCTAAAAAACAAATCACAGTCTGTCTCTTGTTTAACACAACTGATTTAAAACAACTTATTTCATATAGTTAGTCTTCACCCAAACCCTCTACATCACATCCCAATTACCTAATATCCTATCCTTAACCTAATTATTCTCATTCCTGCTTATTTACAAAGCTGCAAATATCTTGTTGAAAGCAGCAGGTCACCTGCCTGAAACTCATCTGAGACGAGGAAGCATACACTTAAAATAAAAGGTGTGTAGTCTAGCTACAGTCTTGGCACAGAATTGCTGATTGTGTGGCACATGTAACTTGCTGTGATGCAACCCAGATGAGCAGCTTACACGTCCTCAGCCCTGTACAGAACATGACAAACCTAAAATACATTTCAAAGATTTTACAGTTCTCTTATTTCAGAATCATTCATTATTATTACACTTGACATTAACCTTATTCATTGATTAGACTTGACGTACACCTACCAAATCTTACCTTTACCTTACCTTTTGCATATACACTGTGTAGAATTAAGAGGCAAGTTGATTTTCTTATTCATATTTTTTTGGTAAAATTTACCAATTCCAAACCAAATCAATCTTAACTATTAATTTTGCATTTAATCTTTTATAAGTGATATATAATCTTTTTTTTGGCTTGTTTTATCTGTAAAATAAAATCTGCCTAATCATTATGCATACCTGGCTATACAGCGTTTTTCACTTCCAAGTTCCAGCCTCCTCCTTTTCTAATATGTAATTGATAAAGTTCACTTACCTTACTCCACTGTACATTTAAGTTATTAGACAAAATACTTAGTCTGATGATGGTCATCAAACAAGTTATTATACTTTTAAACATTTATAACTTCGTGTATATTAACATCACACACACACAAAACTAACCAGCACCACGCTGAGAGGTTTAGACTGCTCGACTGGCTGGTTGCACGTTCAATTTTAAAAAGACGAGAAAACCCTCGCTGTGTAACAGTACACGACCCACTGTCTCACTGTAAATACTGGTAAGCCTCGGTACATTTTTTTAAATCATTTTTCCTTGCTGCTCCATCAACTCCTCCTGACAGGGCAGTTAAATTTAAAGGTTAACTCTGGCCACTTCTTCATATCGTCTAACATTACCCACGTTAACAGCATCGATGGATGGGACAATTTGAGACCATTTTATCGTCGTAAGACGTTTTCATCGTGCTCCCAATTTATAACATAACGTTCTTTGTCATTTCGCCACATTTATAGCTAGCTATAAACAATCGTACAACTACTAAACTAGTAACCGGACGTGCCGTATCGGTTTAGCGGAAGTCGGATGACAAAATGCGGAAATGCGAAGTATTAAAAGTGGGCGGGGCGGAATAAGGTGAATAGTGTGTACTGTTTTTTTTTGTCTGGGTGAGCTACTACATTAGCCAAAGAGTGGAGTAAATGCACGGTGTCCCACAATGCACTGTGCTCAGCCTGACCGTCCATTTCCAGATTGATGAATTAACTGAAAATAATTGCTGCTGTTACCTTTCATCACTCATTATTTGATTGGATGGCCAGAATTTAAGATACTTTTTACACAGAGTTGATTAAATACCCATTTTTATTGAAAAATGACCATTATTTATGTGTTTAAGTTGCTTTAGTTTAACACATGTGCTCTAGCTAATACACAGAACTTTGTTGCTCGTTTGGACAGTGTGACTTGGAATTTAGCTCTTTTCTTTATTACACTACAAATAAAAATGGCAATAATGTAGAAAACAGAATATTAATAAAATAAAAAAATAGAAATATAATTGGTATAACCAGAACCATGACCTTCTTAAAGAAAATCACCCTTCCAAAATACCCTTCTTTTCAGTCATTATTTGCTAAATCTCATGTCATTTTTTTTCTGCATGTGAAACAGAATAAGAATAACATGAGGATGAGTCAATAATGACAGAATTGTAATTTATTTGAATGATTCCTGTACTATACAAATGGTGCATCCTTGGCTACACTTTCAGTCTGTGAGTTTATTAGATTTACCTCAATATTTGAAAATGAGGGAGGAAAAGGGACCAATGGGATTCAATTTCAGTTTTCGCGCAGGCCAGAGAACTGCATATCACACATTCTCCTTGTGTGTCTTGTGGCACATTTTATGCTATTACTGCCAACATGAAGGGTGTCCGGAACGAAGCTCTACTGTTTTTTTATTTTGCATAATTCCAGGTAGATTGAAAATCAAGTCCATAGAAAAGGCAATCAGACCAGATTCAATACCTGTGCATATCCGGATTTCATTCAGTAGTGGAACAATCTGAAAAACCTCACTCACTGCTGTGAGGAAGGGGGCACATTCTGTAGAAAGTCTCATCTTTTTTTTTCCTTTTTTTTTAATACAGTAGGTTCAGTGAGTCATCCCATCGCTCCTCATTTATCATTTCTCTTCAAACATAAAGCACCAGCATTCGCCCTTGTGGCAGAGATTAAAAACTGAATATCTCTCACGCTCCCTTCCTGGCCGGTCAGGGACAATGTGTGAGAGTGTATATGTGTGTGCGTACACTGCGTCAGTGCTTGAAGCTTGTCTGGTTCAGATCTGCATTTTAGGCACTCGGGAGCAGAGTGAATCATGGGAAAATCTGAAAAATCACCTCACTGACCTGCTGAGCTGGAAATGTTTGATCTCCAAGATGATTAGGAAGGTATTTGTGTGGCACTGCAGTGAGAGTGAAGGTTTTTTTGTTTTTTCAGGACCATGTTTTTGTGACTTGTTTTGAAGCCATAATGATCCTTGGATCAACCGCTAATATTATTTTAATTGTTTGCTAATTGATTTTCACATGATGTTACATAACATGCTAATTGTTTGAGTCGGAGGTAAACGGGGAAAATTTTGGAAAGACGTAAAGTAAATTTCTTTATGATTTTAAACATTATATGATATGATGTAATAAAAATATAGTTTATAATTATATGTTTTTAAAAATATATTGATATCATTTATATTGCTTGCTTTATGTAGATAAATGCATAAAAGTATGCACATTTTGGAAAGGTAGTTGTTTAACTGACAAAATACATCATCAAATAATACTTTTAATATTTAAATATTTTTAATATATTTTATTTTTATTATTTTTAAGCTAACAAAACATTTAATAGCAGATTTTCTTTATCAGATTTGATACTTTCATTGCATGACTCACAAATTTGTTTTCAATTTCGTCTTTTAAAAACAACAACAATTGGCTCTGATGGAAGTATGTCTTTCCTAGGGGGGGCAATTTCTTTCTTTTTATATATATATATATAATTTTATTAACACTTTTGTACCCAGTGTAAAATTACACAAAATGAGACCATCTGGAGGAGGTTCTTTGATGAGGCTAAAATTCATTATCACTCACTGTGCTTAATTGTTCTCCTCCGAGGACCGTTTTCTCTGATATCTCTCACTGTTTTCCTTCTCCATTTTTAGATATAAATATACATTTATTACACTTCTGCCTTAGTTTAGAATCCCAGCCCAGTACATCCATTTTTGTTTGTGTCGCAGATATGTGATTTAAATAGACTTCCACCCTGCGGAGATCCGAACGCAAGGTTATGCTCTGGTAATAAAAACACTGATTTGAAATGAGCCGAGATGGGACGGATAATCGCATTAATCAAGCATAATGCAGCCACAGTACAGTCATCTCAGCCTGTCGCTGAAACTATATTAAATGTTCTTGTGTTTTATAAGGCCTGAGAGACGCCCCAAACAAGCTCGTGTTTACTCATTTGCATTATTCAAGAAGCTCGGTTATGGAGAATCGTTATTTTCCCCAGCTCTAATTATGCCGTAATATTGCCGAATAAATCTCTTCTGTTTAATGACAAACACAGACGGGCAAGGTCAGAATCCAGCAGTCTGATGTATTGTATAGCTTAAAGCTGGTATTGTTTTGTTTCTTTGTTTGTTAGCGGCAATGTACTTGGAAATGACTTTCGTTTGCTGTGACTGCGTCTTCCAAACTGCCGGTGTTGCAATTTTCCATTTGAGTCTCGTAAACTTTTTTCACTGGTGGTTTTGGGAAAGGACGGTGCATTTTCAAGAGCGCACATCATTAAATACTTCACATAAATTTAGAATGGAGTTTTCGGGTTTAACAAGACTCTCGTAGTGCCTTTCCAGTGAATCAACAAAGAGTAGACGGCAGACTGTCATTTTTGCCGGCTCGTTCGACTGAAAGGCTTTTTCTATGAGGTTTTGTATGAGTTGAATGACAAAGAACACATTGGTTTTGACCTTGTGATCCACAAAAGTCTCTACTTTTTCCATTTACTCCCCAAATTGCTTTCTACCGAGCAAGTGTGTGTATTTGTGTGTGTGGTTTTGGTTGTGTTGAGCAGTAAAGCTGTAGTCTCAAGGCCATGCCCCTTTGACAGGCCACACCCCTAGAGACTTAACTTAGACTTACGTTGCTATGGCTGCCACTCTTGCAAGCGACTCTTGCAAAGGTCATTAAACAACCCCCTAAAATGTATACTTTCAATAACACGTGCTGTAAATTGTCTGTTTCTTTGGTTTCCTCAGGTCAGCCAATAGAAATCACCGATCTGCAGAACGGCGGTTTGTGTGACGTACGAGAGTTCGATTGCGATGGAATTATCTGAGGATTTATATCGGCTGGTGACTCCTTTAGTAAATTGTCTGTTTTACTTAAAAGAGGAACATATTTTTAATGCAGTTGATGCCAAACCTAAGGTAAATTTTGAAATTGTTGGTATTTTACAAATACAGTTTCGTGTCTTTGGGACCTCAAAACGTCATTGTTAAAAATCAAATGTAGTAAAAAAAAAAAAAAAAAAAAATTCCCATCATGTTCCCTGCATTTTTTTCTTCTCTCATTTGAATTCCACTGCTCAGATATTTCCCAACCGCCTTTTCCCATGGGGTGTTTCACCTACTGTGTGAGGTCCTCCCATTTGAGCAAATTGGTTTGACGTTCATTATTCTCATTGTTTGTGTTTCTCTTAAAGAATGAATGGCCAGGGGTGAAGATTGCTCTATTTTAATTTGACCTCAAACAGCCTTGAACAACTCAAGCACATATGTCCATCCTACATTTTTAGCATATCTTCTGATAAATGAGGACGGAATTTAAAGAAAAAGTTGACTTATAGTTTAAAATGAACCATTTACTTACTCTAATGTTGCTGCAAATCTGTTTGACATTCATTCACTTTCATTATGTGGAAAAGAACAGGGAGAACATACATCAAAATACCTAACTTTGTGCTGCACTGTAGAAACAAAGTCATACAGATTTAGAATGGCATGAATGTGAGTAAATAGACAGAATTGCCAGCTTGAGGTAAAACATTTATGGGTGGCCTGTGTGTACTGAATGAACTTCCAATATTAAAAATATATTTAAAAATATATACATAAAATATATTAATTAAATAAAATACACTGAAGTGTACTTAGAGATAGTTCATAGTTTCTCAACATGATTGAGTATTTTTTTTTTAAATAAACGTTGTTGATGTCAAATTAAAAGTTTCATTTTACTGTAGGCGTACATTTTACTAATCTGTTTTAATAATCTTTATTTTGCTGTGCTGATCGACATACTAAAGCGCAAGTATTGATTATAATTTTAACTCTAGTGCATTATTTGCTATTAAATTTAAAGCTATTTAAAGTAAATAGTAAATTGCAACTTCATAATTATAAATTTGCTATTAACGTTTTTATTTTTATTTTGTGTATTTATATATATATATATATATATATATATATATATATATATATATATATATGTATATATATATATATATATATATATATATATATATATATATATATAATGTGTATGTATGTGTGTAATGTTTTTAATTTTTGTTAAAACTTGTTGTCACATTTATTTCCATTTTAGTTAGTCTGCATCAAGTTAAATTAAATAAAAATGTTATTATAATATTTAGTAATACCAACCCTGGTAATTAGAAATATATTTAAGTATAAATAAGTAAATAAAATATACTTGATGTCATTCATATTGAAAGATATAGTTTACTTCTCAGTATATTCAGCAATAGAAGTAGCTATTAAATTACAAATACAGATGGACATATGAACACATAAAAGCACTCTTAACTTCAGCTAATTGGCTCAAGTATTAATTTAAACTGTAATCCGTTTACACTTAACTGTAGTGTTCAAGCACATTACATTCAGTTCTTTTAAAAGTACATTATTTCTAGGTTTTTTTTAGGTTGTTCCTTTAAGAAAAAAACAAAACCATTAATATTTGCTGATGTTTTTTTAGCACATGAATGGAATTTGGATCCCTGAAGAGGAAGGGAGTACCAAAGCGTTGTTTCTGAGCTCTAAAGCGGTAGACTGCTCCGTCTCAAGGCTCGGAAACATGGCCGTTGACACGACGGACTTCACGGCCAGAGAGCAGCCCTATGCCAGATGGGAGATTAAGGTACCTGTCCATCAATCTCAGGGACAGGGATCTGTCCGAGGCTTCATGTGATTGATTTTCCACTGCCATTTTTTGCGGTGACTGAATGAATCAAAATGTCATCGTTCTGATAAAAGCAGGCCATCTTTTTCGAAACGTTCCATTGTGATTGAAAGATGAAGCGGCCACTGAATTGAGAACATTGGCGAAATCCAATCATGCAGGAAGTCTCCTTCACAGTTGAAGGTTTTAACGGTTAAAATCAGCTTGAATTTATGCTGGCCGCACGCGCTGTTTGAGGCCAAGCTAAATGACGCGTGCCGGGCGCTTTAAAATATTATATCACAGGCAAAAATCATTGAGCCGTGAGATAGAGGAGAGCTTTCTATTCTGAATGACAGTCATAACAGCAACACAGTCATTTGAATCTTTTTATGCTCTGGCAGTCCATATAGGAAACCAATCTGGCTTTATCTTTAAGTATATGACTAACATAAACATTAAAAAGTTCGTAAACTCGTAAACAGGTCTTGCGATCATTGACCTCATCGCTCGCTCCCAAAGTGTGGTTTGATCAATGTGTGTACCTGTTAATGAGTGTGTTTACTGATGTAAAAAAAAAAATGGATGGCCTGTGATGAGGAGAATCATTATCATGGATATAAATGTTGAAAGAGCCACAGGGTGTCTCTGAAGGTCAGAGCAAAGACGTGTCTGTGGAGTAATACATCTCGAAATCCACCTAAACTCCTGCCCGCATTAATCTCAAAGGCTTGTGGGATTAACACTCACCGAGGGGTGAAAAATTAACCCCGCTTTTGGATTTACACAAACTAGTGCTGCTAAAGACACTCTGTCGGAAGTATTACAAGAACACATACTTTTTTTGCATCACCTGCCATGCAGTGGCGGATGAGCTAAGACAGTTTACCAGCTGTTTATATTTCTTATATGCATTTTGCATTATCTTTATTATGCATTTATTTTGGTTGATATGACCAAATATTTCGCAGTTTTTCTTCTCAGTTTGTTTTCTCTATTTTTTCTTCACATTATATAACAATGACTACGTTTACAAGCTGTTAAAATTCGGGTTATGGTCGGGTTAAGGTCACTATTTGGGTTTCTGAAACATTCGGGATAACCCGTTTACATGCGTGAGCAGAGAGAGTTACTCCTGTATACATGGAATGTGTAATGAGTCTCCAATATCCCGATGTAAACGGCGACGCACGGTTAGCGTCTGGACGTAAGACGCAATATGCGTCATTTCCGATTCTTCTTCCTGTATCCAAAGACTCAATACACATACACATATGCACATAGCATGTCTCACAACTAGTTATTGTATAAATTGGAACTATATTTGCCTTGCCAGGAGAAAACTGAAAAATAAAAAGTTAAAATAGGTAAACTAGGTTGTTGGCCATTTATGACCAAAATACTGTGCTTTGCAATTTATAGGTGAATATTTATTAAATGATCATGGTTATTTATGAAATCATATCATGGTGATTTATATATTATGTCATATAATAATATAATTATAATATGTATATACTGTATATTTGATTATATTTATTACAGATCATTCATTTATAAGACATTTTCACAAATGTTAATGCATTTTATAATAATTAATATTATTATTAACTATTAAATGAATGTAAATATAATTAGGAATATATAAATAATTGTATTTTACACAATTATGTTTCAGATATTTTTAATTCATATTTATATACAATATTATTATTATTATTATTATTATTATTATTATTATTATTGTTATTGTTATTATTATTATTACATAAATCTGATAACTATTATTTATAGTATTATTATTTTATTTCCTATTATTAAAAAAATTATTTAAATAATTTTATTAAAATGTATTAAAATGAATAAATATATAACTTTAATACATTTTAATATTCAAATATATGAACATCTAATACATTTCTTAATAAGAATAATAATAATAATTATTATTATTATAAATTAACATGCGTAATATAATTTAATAATAATATGTATTCATTCATAACATATCACAAATATCCACATTTGTATTATCTTAATTTTGAGATACATATAGTTTGATCTGAATTCATAACAAAATATTGTGGAAAACAATATATAGAAATCAAAGTACAGCAATTTTTCAGAAACCCCTGTTCTATTTAAAACCCTTCAAACTGATTCTAAATTTCTTTTGAATGAAGATTATTTAATCCTGCACTTTATATTCACTGTGCGCAATCACACTTCCTACACTAATGGCCTGGTTTTTTCACTGGAAAATAAATCGCAGAGGATGTGAGTTTATGCAATCAAAAGGCAAAAAGTCTGTCATAGGCGTTTAGTGTCTTAACTGCTCTCAGTGCAGCAGGACAACAGTGATACGCGAGGCCACTGGGGTGTGCGCTGGAAAAACCCAGAGTGTGGATGTGGAAAACAGACAATATTATTCACATCATCGAAACCAGAGACTGATGGAGTAACTGATCCCTTGACCACCTGATGTCCTCCGCTTCTCTCGCTTTCTTTCTGGGGGTTTTCAGCTTCCACATCGCGTGTAATCTCAGCGTGAGGGATGAGTTATCTAGGTGGATCCGTTTGGTCTGTTTATCTTCTCTGCTTTGCTCTGGCTGTCCTCCGGGCGTTGCAACTTACACGTCCCGCTGGATATTAAAAACTTGCAATATAGAGATTGTATCAGCGCCAGGCTTTATGCTTTGGTGATTTATAGCAAAGACGGCTGAGGTTTATCTCAAAGGTTCGACAGAGGAAGTTGGCTTGAACCACAGTGGAACCGTGAGCAGAAGCAAAACACCTGGAGCGCCCAACGGCACAATGTATTAACACACACATCCTTTATTTCTCTTTCTTTCTTTCTTTCTTTCTTTCTTTCTTTCTTTCTTTCTTTCTTTCTTAAATTTTACCATGAGCAGTGAAAAGGTTTCGAGTTCGATTCCCAGGGAAAGCACAAACTGAAAGTCGCTATAGATAAAAATGTGTACAGGAATTTATTTATTAGTTGAATTTTTAATCTCTCTCTCTCTCTCTCTCTCTCTCTCTCTCTCTCTCTCTCTCTCTCTCTCTCTATATATATATATATATATATATATATATATATATATATATAAAATTGTTTTTATTGTCTTTTCAATTTAGTTTACTTTTCATTATTTCACTCTATTATTGTTTTTTTTTTTTTTTTTTTACCTATGTTTTTCTACTTTTAGTTTTGATTTAGGCTTTAGTAAATTGAAAACAATGGTGTAGGTTTTACAATTTTGAAATAAAATATTACAGTTTGTTTGTATATTTGTTTATTGTAGTTTTAGAGCTGTATTTTTTTTTTTTTTTTTTTTTTTTTGCATTTTACAGTGCATGTATTTGTTTATTTTCAAATTAGTTTGTTTTCATTAGTTTGTACAATAGCATTTAGTTTTCTTTACCCAGTTTTAGTTTTCTTCTTTATTTCATTTTTGTTTTAATTTTATCTTAGTTTAGTATCATTTGAGAGTTTTTATTTTATTTTATTCATGCAGGTACATTGTTTTTATTAACTGAAACTATAAAATGCTATACAAATATTTTTTTAATAAATGAAATTAAAATATACAAATTTAATGCAAAATTTTAACGCATAATAAATGAAAATTAGAAGCCATACAAGGTGTAACAAAATAACTATATTAAATATAAATAAATACAATAATACAAATAATGATAAAATAACAGTGGACAGGGCTTGTAAATGTTTCAAATTTTATAATATACCATGTATCAAAAACGAAATTAAATTTGTGGACATTGTGGACATTACTATTAATATTCATTACATTTATTTTATATTCAGTTTTTAATGTTTGTATTTATTTTCATTACTAATCTTATCACACATCTCTTTCTCTCTCTCTCTCTCTCAGGAGAGGATGGGTAATATAAATGGGATGTGTTTTGCTGAAAGAGACTCCAGCCCTTCTGTTGCCTGTCTCATGTGTAACTCCGCCGCCTCTAAATACACCTGGTCCATTAATCAAGGTAAACACAGTGACATGGAAGCAAACCGAGATCTGATGGCATTAGCACACATTATTGAACAGTATATGTACCTGTAGACACTCACACAGCACATTATTAAGCTGCAAATTAATTACAAGTTTCAGCAGCCCTGGGACTCGACCCAACAACCTTCTGCAGCACAATCTAATTTAAAGCTAATTGAATGCAAATAAAAATAATCCAATTAACATAAAGACACAATATACACGCTGTAGTCTAATATTTAATAATAATGCTTCAGATACATATGTGCATATGTAGGTAGAGGTGGGTTTGAATCTCATTCCAGCTATGTAAAAAAGCTTTTAAGAAAAAAACAAAAAGAACTGTTTGGACTGACTAAATGTGACATTTACAATCTTTATTTAATTGAACATTTGTGTGAGGTGTTTACTGCGTCGGTTATAATCAAACTGTAAAAGGAAGTATAGGGTAGATCTGAAAAGACTTGCTGTCGTGCTACTACTTTCAGTATGTTTGAAGTTAAAAGCCCACATCTTACAGACCTTATTACAGCAGCTAAACAGAGACGTTATATGGCAAGTCAGCTGGAAAACGCTCACTGTGAATTTCAATTAGCTGACGTTAGATTTTCGGATTTTACAGCCTTGGTTTATTAGCACACTGAGAAGACTTGTGATGTGTAATATTTCATGAAGTTCTTTTAAATACTGTTTTCAACTAAGGAGACCTACAGGATATGGATGAAGAATTGGACTGTCCTGGGATGTTTTATTATGGCAATGAGAACTGTAGTGAATTTACCACCATTAAAAGGTGTTGTTGACCGGGATGCAAAGTGGCATACACATGAATGTCCTTTTACTGTGATGAAAACATACTGGTGCACACCCTTGTGTCTTATTGATTTTATTTGCCATTATATGCCAGGGGATTTTATAAAGACAATAAAAATATACAATAAAAAATACAATAAAATACAATAAACAACTCTATTGTTGTAATGAATGTGTTTATTATTTGTAATCATTCATGATTACAATTAACAATAACTAAAATTTATTATTATTATTATTAAATAATAAAATATTTTATTAATATATTATTATTTATTAATATATATTAGTATATTTAATTAAATATATGTCATATATATATATATATATATATATATATATATATATATATATATATATATATATATATATATATATATATATATATGTGTGTGTGTGTGTGTGTGTGTGTTTATTAATTGCTTATTAATTAATTAATATTGTTTTGCTTATACTACTACTGCTCATAATTATTATTAATTTCACCACAATAAAGCTATAATACAATGCATTGTTATAAAAATATATATTAAAATATCTGATATTATTCATATAATTGAATATGCCATAACTGAGTACAATATTACTTTACCACTAATAGTTACAATAATACTACTAGTACAACTAATAATAATAATAATAATTATTATTATTATTATTATTATTATTGTTGTTGTTGAAATATTTCATAAAAATATATTAGTAAGTATATGTGTATAATAATAATAATAATAATAATAATAGATGTTATTTTTCTTATGTAATATTATTGTTATTAGTATTGTTTTAAGTAGTATATAATTATCAACAAATATTATAGGTTTAAATAATGTCAATATACCAATCAATAATTATAGTGTTTTTATGTAAATTCATATTTTTCAGAATGATGTCAGTAAACAACTGTATTATTGTATATTGTTTTAACTGTATTAATATAATTCAGCTGATGTGCATAAACCATGTTTTCAATCTTATCTTTTTGTTTATGGCTTTTTAATGAAGCTTTATTAACCTTTTTTTTTTCAATTATCTATCCGAGTCATATTTAAAAATGATAAATCTATCAGGTTTTACTATATGTATCGGATACTTATAACATGGTAGAGCATTGCGTTAGCAGCGCAAAAGGTTGTGGGTTCGATTCCCAGGGAACACGTTAGGTAAAAAAATGTTAGCCTGAATGCACTGTAAGTTGCTTTGGATAAAAGCCTCTCGTAAATGTAAACTTATGGGGATTTACTATGTTTTCAAAAAAAACAAAAAACAAAATCTTGCAAGTATAGCAAAACAAATACACACATTATTTTTTTATTGGCAAGTTCTTTAGGAAGCATGTTGCATTTGGGCACAAACACCCTCTTCTTTAGCTACACATCCAACTCCACACCACTGTGTTCAGAGAGAGAGAGAGAAAGAGAGGGAGAGAGATGACAACAAACATCCGTCTGTTTGCCAGTGCTTCAAATGAGGGTGGGACTGATGCTATCAGAGACTCCACACACATTCAGCTTTAAAGAAGATTACAACCATTCACCTCACACCCATTTATCTTCTGCTAGTTATTTCCCACGCGCTTTCTGCCGTGCTTCTTTCAGCGTTCTGTGGCAAAACTGAGAGTCCGTTCATACAGACAAATTCAGACGAGATGATCATCAGAGGGAAATCTGGAAATTGAGTGTTTGTACTGTAACAGTACCGTTACATATCTGAGGAAATCTGTGTGAAATAGACTTCAGACCATTCTGAAACAATTAGCATGCATTTTTTTTTTTAATTGGTTTGAATACTCGCATTTATGAGAATAGCAGTAGTATTTGTATTGGTATTTTTGTTTGGCTTTGAGTTTATTTACTTTGTCAGACAGGATTTATGGATCCATTTTGTTGTTAGTCAACATTTCAGAAACTCGCAAGCTCATATACTTCATGCTGCTCGTGGATGAGATTTTGAATACGAGTGACATATTGGTGCAGAAATTGCTTTCATATTTCAAGACCAGGGTTTTGTTGTGGATAATTGCGTGTCACTTAAGATGGATATTTTTGCTCTGTGTTGCTGATTTTGTTTGTCAAGTTTCATAGAAAACAAGAAAAGTGGGAAATAACCGCTGGATACGAATGCACAATGCTGTAAATCAGATTGTATCCCGCAAATGTCATCATGCCAGATATTACAAAACGAGATTTTCTTTTCGTGCCTGTTTTTTCCATGTGAGGCATTTCTCATTTGGCTTTCTGAAATAACATGACCTGTATCGGTATCTGTGTTCCTGTAGCTCAATTGGTAGAGCATTGCGCAATCAAGTGCAAGGTTGTTGGTTCGATTCCCTGGGAACACATGATAGGTAAAAATTGATAGCCTGAATGAACTGTACACTTCTTTAGATAAAAGTGTCTGCTAAATGCATAATTTAATTTGATTTAATATATATGTATGTGATTTATAATGTGATTAAACCAGGTTAAAAATAAAATATAAATACATTCTATAAAATTTTATTTGGTAATTTCTCTTTTAGCTTTCTGAAAGAACAAAGCAACGATATGCATGTACTGATTTTTCGCATATTTGCTTAATTTTATTTTATGTTATGTTTCATGAAATTTGTAATAATAAAAATGTATACATTTTTTCATTTAAATGAATTTACAATTGGTCTTTTGCACCTTATTATCGCTTGCATTTCTCCTCTCATTTCCTCAGCTAATCATGCACCAAGCCTGCAGACCTTTGTAGGTGAGAACTTTGTGTACCAATTCACAGCCACGGACCCCGAGGGTTCGGCCCTGCTCTTCCAGCTGGAGAGAGGGCCCCCAGGGCCTCAATTTCCCCGGCCGGTCTCCTCAAATGGAAAGTGGACGAGGAGGAAATGCGCAGTTTTCAATTTACTGTGTCTGATGATTGCGATGCCCAGAGCAGATTTACCGTGGAGGTGAGAGACATCGACAGACTGGCGCCCGATTGATTTTTATGTTTTGGTGAAACGAGATGCAAACTTTGGTTTTGTAGAATATATATAGAATATATAGAATATATGTATATATATATAATTATGAAAAATATTTGATTGCATTTAGATTAATACTTATTTATTTGTATGTTTTATTTATAATAACAATTAAATATAATGGAAAAAAAAACCTTCTGAAATTACATGGCCAAAGCTATTTATTTATTTAAAATTGTAATATAAATGCTATGTTTAAATTATTAAGCATTTATAATAATAGAAGTGATTAAAAACTGTTTATAAAAATACTATAAAAAAATAAAAATAAAAAAACTACTGATATTATTAAATAAATATTTATTACAATAATTAAAAACTATATTTTAGTATATAAACATTACATAATGTTGTATGACGTCACATTTTATTGTGCGAGTTGAAGCAATAATGAAATATGTGCTCTTAAACTGTTTTTGCCCTCTTATGTAAAATTTGGGAAATCTGATTCATCTTAGGTGAATCAATTTGTTCAACGCTTTGGATAAAAGTGTCTTTTAAATGACTAAATGTAAATGCCAAGCTTGTATATTCATCTATTTCATGATCTTTTCCAAAGATTTGAAATTATTCATAGAAAGATCAAATGAATTTTTGAAACAGTACTGGAATATGGTCCTGCAAGGCCTTTCTTCAACTTTAAACAACATATGATTGGCCTAGATGATATTAGACAAGTCAAAATGGTCCTTTGTTGCATGTACTGATTGACTACCATGTACAGCCTTATCTTTTCTTTTCTTCTCATCATGGCATGAGTGACGCAGAACTCAGCTGCCCAGATTTCCCTGAGTCTTGTGTCACAGCAGTGTGGTGCAACGAAAGCCAAACGTCCTCTCCATCTCCTCTGTGGGCCCTAGACAGCTAACAAGCATCTGATTCCTGCCTCCTAGTGCTTATTAAAGACTGTCTGAGTTTGACAGATACAGTCATTTGAGAACAGCAGAAAGAGAGAGAGAGAGCGAGAGACTGTATGCAATTAGCAAAACTGCTGAATAAAAATAATAATAATAATAAAAAAAGAAAATTAAATTTTGGGTCAGTTAGGCACTTCATACACACATACACACATACATACATACATATATGAGTCTGTAATAATAGTTTTTTGTATTATTAAAAGAAAATATTTTAATATTAATGAAAATACTGAATTGTAATTTCATAAATGATAACATTTAATATATGTTTTTTTTTTTCATTTAATTTTCACAATGTTGTATATGCATAGTACTTAATTCAATTAAAAATACTCTAATTAATATTTATATATTTTATTTACAATTACTTACACTTACAATTATTTACAATTTACTTAAATATAATATAATAATATTTAGTATACAGAATATTTATATACTAATATGTTAGAAATTATAAATTATATAAAATTAAATATTATTTTATATGTAACTTTCTGAAATTTAACACACACACACACACACACACACACACACACACACACACACACACACACACACACACACACACACATACATATATATATATATATATATATATATATATATATATATATATATGTGTGTGTGTGTGTGTATGTGTGTGTGTGTGTGTGTGTGTGTTAAATTTCAGAAAGTTACATATAAAATAATATTTAATTTTATATTAATTAATATGTTAATTTAATTTTATGTTAATTAATATACCATATTAATATCTTAAAGTGCTGTATAAATAAAGGTAACTTGACTTGACTTATTTTACTAATTCATTAATTAAATACTTTAGGTAACACTTTAGTACAGGGTCCAATTCACACTAATAACTAGTTGCTTATTGGCATGCCTATTATTAACATATTGGCTGTTTATTAGTGCTTATAAAGTTCATATAATGCATGACATCCATAATCCTAAACTTTACAACTACCTTATAAACTATTAATAAGCAGCAAATAAGGAGTTAATTGAGGCAAAAGTCATAGTTAATGGTTAGTTAATAGTGAGAATTGGACCCTAAAATTAAGTGTGACCATACTTTTTATGTTCTCTTCACATTCAAAAATAAATAAATAAATATCCTCATGAATTAAAAAAACCTTAAAAAATGTACAGGGTTGTGGAGTATATATTTTTAATATATGTAATTCATTTAATTTTTACCTTCTCTTCACATCTAAAAAAGATCTTCATAAACAAGTAAAGCCTTAAAATTGGAGTATAGGTTTACATATGTTAATATTGACATTAATTTCTCTGGTATTTCATCCTTTGATCAATGTTTTGTATTTATTTGTATGTGTGTGTGCATTTTTTCTTATTGATTACGAAGTAGTTCTTCTAAATAAGCACAAACACTTGGCTCAGATTCATTCTTGATCCGGTCACAAAGAGAGTTTGTCCATTTCCACCAATGGCGACGCATGCGTGAGATAAACAACACTGCTGATTGGATAAAAGTTTATGCTTTGCTGCGGTTCGTAACGCTTTGGGCCTTTGCAGATGGTTTGGACGTTATTAAAGATCCCCTTCAAACACATTTCTAAGATAAGCCACAAACAACAAACAAAAAAAGAAAGAAAGAAAAATGGACAAATGCCCAGCAGCTACTGATCCCACAATGGAAAGAGTATCTGAACGTTATTCTGCTGCTGGGAGTAATAAACAGGCCAAAACACAGAGATGAATCAGCCCAGAAGTGTTTTATCTTTGCTGAAAGCAGTGTTTGGTATGGCCACTTGATGTTTTAGCAGAGGAAAGAGTGATGGAAATGATTATCTCCCGCCATAAACAATGCTTCACCACAGTTTTAGTGTTTTCCAGAGTATTTGAACTTCCGTCTCAAAGTTCTGCATCTGAGAAGTGTGTTTGTTAGTGAGTTATTAGATAAAAATTAAAATAAAATTAAAATGTTTTTTTTTTTTTTTTTTTGGTAATACTTTAGTATAGGGTCCAATTCACACTAATAACTAGTTGCTTATTAGCATGTCTATTATTAACATATTGGCTGTTTATTAGTGCTTATAAAGTACATATAATGCATGACATCCATAATCCTACCCAATACCCTAAACCTAACAACTACCTTATAAACTATTAATAAGCAGCAAATAAGAGTTAATTGAGGCAAAAGTCATAGTTAATGGTTAGTTAATAGTGAGAATTGGAACTTAAAATAAAGTGTGACCCGATAAACATACCTATATGCAGAATGAATCAAGATATTGGCCAACCATTTACTAGTCACGCTTTATGAGGTTAGCTAATGATGCAAACCGGCTGCTATGATTCTGGTGGTAGCTGGTAATTACTTTGCAGTCACGATTATAATTTAATGACAATTAATTTTATTTTCAGTTACATTGTGTATGTTTGCTCCCGCCATTGAAAATAGTTCTAAAGTAAAGCATTTTGTTCCTGAGTGAATCATTTTGTTTGAATGAATCATCCGAGTGAGTGATTCAAATACTTATAAGACTATAGCTTGATTTGTTTCTAAAAGAGTCAGTATTTTGAGTGAATTGTTTGAGTGAATGACTCAATTACTTTTGAAACTGTAACTTGATTTGTTTTTGAAAGATTCAGTGTTTTAAACCAATCGTTTGAGGGAATGATTCATTGATAGGCACAAAATCCGCTAATTTCTATAGAAATCCACATGAATTTCTTGTGAGATTTCTTGCAAATTTCCTAGTGGGGTTAATTTCGCAAATGTGACTACACTATAAAACAGGGGTTCGTTTAATTTATTAAGAAATCTGTGTTTTGGACGAATAAATGATTGAATCACTCATCGAGTTACTTTACAATGTAATGTCACGCCACGTGACAATAAAAACATTTATACACAAACACACATTTAATGATAGTAATAATAATATTAATAATAATAATGCTTTTCGGTTTTCTGTTAACAGGTGCCATGTGTCAGCACGATGTGAATGAGTGTAAGAGAGCACCGTGTTTTCCTGGCGTCAGGTGTGTGAATGGTTTTGGCTCCTTCAGGTGCGGCCCCTGCCCTCGGGGCCTGGAGGGAGACGGGATCTTCTGCAAAGGCAAGGAAACTATATTTCCTCCCAAAGCTCATCTGCTTCTGAAAAAGAGACTTTCGCTATGAAGTTAAACAGTCCCAAACAAGATATGACCTCAGTTTTGTTGTACACACAAAAAAAGAAAACAGTTTGTTTTATGTTCACCCGCAGGTGCCAAAGCACCTCAAACCTGCAGTTCTGCCCTGAGTTAACTTCAGGGAACACAAGGCTTTTCATTTCAAAGCATCAAAGTCGCAGCTTGAGTGCTTCTCTGTCTGATATGCTCACTGATTTGCCAAACAGTAGTCAAAATAGTGTATTTCAATGAAATAATAGCTACATTATTTTGACTAGTGAAAAAAACAACAACAACAAAAAACCTTTTTTCAATCTTTTTTTTTTTACTTTCAGAAATGTAACATAATATTTAGGATTTAGGATTTAAAAAAATTACATTTATCAAAAAATAATGTGTGATATGTTTAAAAACAAAACATAAAACATACAATTATTAAAACAGCTGTTAAAAATAAACAATACAGGCATTGGATGAATACGCTTGTGATGAAGTTTAAATTTTTTTTTACTAAAATGTATTTTTATTTTAATTTAATTTTAATTTATTATTTATTTATTTAAATGGTGTAATAAAATTGTTTTAGTAAAAATTGGAACAAAAAAATAAATAAACAGGCAAATGCATGGTTTTAAAAAAAAAAAGAAAAAAAAGAGTTAGTTCGGGGTTTTTAAATAGAAAAAAAAAAGGAAAAAGGTTTACATACAAATTAGTAGATTTCTGAGACCCTGTATGATTTGCATCAAATCAGACATCTATTGAGCCTTTCATAAACCTAGGATCTTAAAGCTCAGTCAGTAGTTATTTGGTTTTAGGAAACATTGTGTTTGTCTCTGCACTGTTGCTCAAGGGGCTTTGTTTTCCATCTTCCTCCATGTTCCTTGACAAAATGCTTTGCAAATGTCTTTTGACCGTAATCTGCGAGCGAAAAACCCTCGTCTAAGGGAGCTCTGTGTTCACGGTTTCCTCCATCAGAGGGACTGTGATTTGATGACTCTTTCATCCAGGCCCGGGCCTCTATTACAAACACAATCTGTCTGACTGCAGCATACAGAAATACAACAGAGCAGAGAGAGCTGGATCCACCGCCCCGCTTTGATTATGACCAGCAGAACTGCATGAGGGAGAGCGATACAATCCAGATGGCATATGATAGTTATCCACCTTGTGCACATGCCAGACTCTGAGCTTGTCCAGAGATAATTGGTAAAACATCCCCTCTGTAGTTTCCGTGTTGAGATACAGAGACAGTGAGGAAGTCAGCTTCTCACGTCTCTGGTGTGCTGACTTTCTGATAAGCTTAGGAGACGACAGCCTCTGAAACAACGCTGAAACTGTTCCTTTCTAGAGGAATGGTTAGACAGTTGTTGACTCAGGCATAGTACGGCACAAGATGTTCACAGAACCCAAGGTGGAAGTCTTGAAAATAAGGGGAAAAAAAGAACTAAAGATGTCTATCATTTCATTCCATAGTATTTAATTTCTTCAGCAGAAACCGAAGTGAAAGTTTAACCGCAAGCTTGTGATGATTCATCAGATGCAAGTAACAAATGTTTCAATGTCATTTAGAAGGTCCAAAAGTATTTAAAGCTGCAGTAGGTAACTTTTGTAAATATATATTTTTTACATATTTATTAAACCTGTCATTATGTCCTGACAGTAGAATATGAGACAGATAATCTGTGAAAAAATCAAGCTCCTCTGGCTCCTCCCAGTGGTCCTATTGCCATTTGCAGAAACTCCATCGCTCCCGGTAAAAAACAACCAATCAGAGCTGCGGTCCGTAACTTTGTTTGTGTTCAAAATGTAGAAAACTGTATATAATAAGTGAGTACACCATGAATCCATTTTCCAAACCGTGTTTTTAGCTTGTCCTGAATCATTAGGGTGCACCTATAATAAGTGTTTATATTCGGACTATTTTAGATTGCTTCGGGGGTACCGCGGCGGAGTAGCCCAGTACCTTTGTGATTCTTCATAGACATAAACAGAGAGAAGTAGTTCCGGCTACGATGTTCTTCCGCAAGACGCAAGCAGTTCTGTTTATTAACCGCTAGAGCGTCAAAAGTTCCCTACCGCAGCTTTAACTAAGATAATAACAGATCACAACTCAATTGTCCTTTATTCGGCACTCGAGGCATCAGTAGCAAAAGCTGTCTAGTTGATTTTGAATCTTTTCTCTCTCTCTCTCTTTTTCATCAGCACCAGCAAGACTGGTCACATCTCGTCCCATCACCTCTCACGCTATCACCTCATCTGCGCCTCCCGCAGTGCGGCCCATCAGCAAAATGCCCGCCCCCCTTTCTAAAACGACCTCCACTCACCTCCCGCTGGAGTCCAACGAAGCTCCAAGCAAGACTTCGGTCACCAAAGCCGCCACCAGCGCGAGTCGGAGAACTGGCAAGTAGTTGTTTCCATTGTTCTGTCCCTACATGTCAACAGATGGCCAGGAAACAAAGCCAAATCGCCCACTGCTGGTGTCATGACATTGCAGAAAACGATTCTTTGTCTTTCCCTGACACAGTGTGATGTCCCTTCATTCCCCCTGGAGTTATTTCCTGCGCTGGGTTTCTGTGTGTGTGATGTTCCCAGGAAATGACTTTCCTCCAGCTGCTAAGCACAAAGCAAGACAAGGCCTGCTGGTGTGCCTTTGTGCCCACACCTCTTACCCTCTCTCGTCTTGGTATAATGCCTGAAATTAGTGATTCTAATTAGCCATGCCAGGCATTCAGACGCTCTATGAAACTCAACCAAGCAGGGTTAGGTAAAGGACGCCTCTCACTCTCTGTTTGGAAGAGTAATAGTCAAGAGACACATAGTCAAATCTGCTTGGTATTGAATGTATTGTCCCATAGGGAAAACTGAAATTACAAATCTCTGTAATATCTCTATACGCAGATGCAAATAAAAGTTTCTGCTGAGATTTCTCATTTTACACATTTTAGGAGAGACACTAAAATTAATCCTGGCATATTTTTTTTTCTCAGGAGAAAACTCAAATCTAAGAAGCAGGAGATGAAAACAATTGATTTTGATCCCATCAACTCGATTGTCTGGGAGAAATAATAACTAGATGTTAGATGTTTTTCTAGTAATCTTCTACAAACTCAGAAAAAAAAAAGTACAAAAACTGTCACTGGGGCGGTACATTTTCAAAAGGCAAACCTTTGTACCTAAACAGTCCATATTGGTACTTGATTTGAAAAGGTACTGCAGCTTTTGTATTTGTATTTTTCTGAGAGTGTGTAGAGTTTTGGAAAAGATCTGATGTCTCAAACTGTGCTCATATTTACCAAGATACCAGACTCTCCATTCAATATTTGCTCGGACTGTTAGAACAAACCCCTGGAGGACATTAGGATGGGGGATGCAAATTGGCTTTATGACTCTCCTCATCTTCCCTCTCCTCTCTCTTTTCACTCCCTCAGGTTAAGTCCTCTGGGAATAAAATTGAAAGAAAGAAAGATGAGACATCAACAAGGGAGACTTGGGCAAATTTTGGTACTCTAGTCTAACCAGCTTTGCAAAGACATGTTTGAAGGCTTTTTTTTAAACACATCTTCTTTCAATATTTCCTTCAACGTTTTGTTTTTACAAATAAAAAGAGACAAATGAGACTTTCAAACCTTAAGACTTTGGGGTTACAGAATTAACATGGATAGCATACGTTTTGGATTATTTGGTCTATAAAGATTTTCATTAGTAATATTTGTGTTCAAAATGAGAATGTTTAATTTATTACTGCAAATGACAGCCCAGTTTGACAATGTCAAATACTTAAACTCTAGTTCAGGCATACTTGAGATTACTAAAATTACCCCAAGGAGAAGCACAATATGTAGAAAGTGTCTTAATTGGATTCTTACTGAATCCCAATTTCAGTCTAACACTGAGATATTCAAGAGATCTCTTTTGGGATTGATCTTTTCTATGCAAAGATGTTGATTTTCTCATAATTGGATGTTTCAGCATCATGCTTCTCTTTGTGCAAAGAACATTATAATTTCTGACTAAGAGGGTCACTGTAGATGGGGTTTTAAAGGTTATTACCAATGTAGAAATATCTATTAATAGGATCCCAAAAGAGTCTCCTGGATTTGAGTTACTGTGTGCTATAAATCCCAATGTTAAATGAATTCTCGTCATTCTCAGGTACCCTTGTTGTCTTTTTTTAAATGCTAATTGTAAATTAAATTAGCCCGTGTCCCCGACGCCGTTTTTCCTCAGGCTACACTCGAAGCAATTCAAAGAATAACTCTCCTTGTATTTTGTGGAACTCTCGTTTGCACTTACCTTTTTTGTCTCTGTTGTAATTAATGCAGGAAAGGAAACAAAAGGATTGGGATGGAGGACGGGGGGATTTGTAAAGTCCACAGAGATTTGCTATGCCATAAGTAATCTTTTCTGAAAGGTAGATAAGGCCAGAGTTTGAGGAACAGGGACAAATAGTCCGCTCTGGAAAGCCACTATCATCCTTGGGAGCACTTGCTAATACAGTCTTGCCGGTTTGCAAATTGCCTGCCATCACACTTATAGAGCAAGATGAGATGGCAAGCAGAGGGGATGCAAGCTGTCATCCACCTCGGCCGATAAATCCTGTCGTTGTCTAAGGGTTTTGAGCTGACCTTGCGGAAATGGGACAAAAAAACCCGGGCAATAACCTTTGATATGTGTAATCGCAGGGCCGATAAATCTATTTTTAATGGAAGACAGCTGCTAACTCTTTCATCTTTCTCTGCTCCGCTGGCAGAGGGCAGGCTTCTTGTCTTATTTGACACGGCGCGTGACGCTCGACAGAAAAGGTGCATGTGTCTGGGTGATTGTGAGCAAGATGAGGGCATACTTATTTAATAAAATATGGTGATGTGACCCCATATACTGCCACAAAAATAATTCCCTGCATGCTCCAGAAGTGTTTCAGATGGATCCAGTAGCATATATGTGGTGGAGTAAAATGACACCAGTTTGTTTAGTGGTGTATAAAACAATGGGGTAATTTTTAGTCGCAGGAAATGAGGTAAAAATTTCAGGGTATTGCTTCACACCTTCTGACATCAGCTCATCTTCCCTAGTGTATGAGTGAGACCTCAATTTCCCTTCATAGCTAATCCTTCACCAGTCTGTCGCGGTTGGGCAACTGTTGTAGGCCACGTGAGAGTGCAAGATTGTTGGTAGGAGTTGAAGGTGAAATCACGGAAGGACATCTTCTGACCCTAAATTCACATCAATTTCCTATTAAGATGCTAATGAGTAAACGCTTACAGAAATTACATCTGTATATTAATGGTGAATCTAAAAGGCTGTGTTTCTTTGTGGTGCTGGTTTTCCCAACTGACTAAACGTGACATCCAAGTGTGCAAGTAGGCCGTGTTTTCCAGGTGTTCAGTGCATTGACCTCCGGCCGCCCTACACTGGCTACGTCTGTGGAAGATGTCCACCAGGTCACCAAGGAAATGGACGCACCTGCACAAAACAATCAAAGCACTGCAGTAAGTACTTTTTTTAAACTTAACATTGCAATCAGTCTTCCGAAGCTTAAATATATATATATATATATATAGTTGAATTGAAAACTTGCATGCGCACACACACATCCTCTCATCAACACAGACCTAAACAATAAAACTTTTTCAAAGTTGTTGCATTATCATGAACTTCATGAACACTTTTTGTTTCTCATCAATCTTTTCTTAATTCACCTTGTTTCATCTCCTGAAAGCATAGAGCTCCAGTAATTAGAGATAAACATAATGAACAGGAAACCAGCCTGTCGTAATCCTCAGAATGTGACAGGTGCTTTGATACGGTTGATAAGTGTGATCTGGAAGCTTCTAATGCTCAGTCATGCACAGTCTGCGGCACGGTGGTTGCTGACCCACAATGTGTTTTTGGCTGATGAGTATGGGGAACGGAAAAAGACAGTGAGGAATTAGGGAAAGAATGTGTAAACTCATTTAGTTAGGAGATGAGGAGGGGGGAAACAGTGAGGAAGATTTAACAAACTGGGTTTTAACAAGAGTAGCAGGATTTTATTTTATTTTTGGGGTGGGGTGGCTTTGATTCTCCTTTTATATATAAAAAAAGTAAAACTACCAGACTGCATCTTATCCCTTCTTATCCCCAAAGTACAGTATGTTACATTTCACTCAGTGGAAATGTTGTTAGACTTCTTAATCTGTTCTTTTGCTTAAAAAAATCCCTCAAATACATTTTCCTAAATTGCAGTATCACAGCACGACCGTAAAAGCCTTCAGAGTGGGGTAATGACTTTTAATGCATTTTTCCCTGTGAATGGACCACTGCTGGAATCATTCCTAATAGTGCCGTTATCAGGAGTGAATCCATGAGCAGCCACAGTGGGAACTTAAAAAGAAACAGCTTCATTTTGCAAGCTAATTCCCTTATTGTTGCCACATGCATCCCAGATTCTTACACACTCAGAAACAACTGTGTGCCTATGTTATTGTTATTGCATTTTGTTGTATTATGTCTTTATTCCTCGCTTGTGGATGGGGGACGAAATAAATCTTGTAGAGCAGCCACAGTGACTATCTGTTGTTTATGAGTAAATATACCACCATGATATTTTAAGCTAGTACTGAGCGCCATTGCATTATAACTGCAGTTATGGTAGTCTCATTGTGTAAAATCTTCAAAGGTCTTTTCAAGATATCCAGAGGATGTTGATGAATCATAACTGCAGAATACAATATCGATCCCTTCTTTTTATTTTGGTGCCCAATCCTGCTCCCAGAGGGCCACTGTCCTGCAGAGTTAAGCTCCAACCCCAATTAAACACACCTGAACCAGCTAATCTTACTAGGAATGCTAGAAACTTTCAGGCAGGTGTGCTGAGGCAAGTTGGAGCTAAACTCTGCAGGACTGTGGCCCTCCAGGACCGAGTTCTGACACCTCTGCCTTAATGTAATGAGCCTTACCATGTCGTTTTGTGGCTGACAAGTAAACATTTTAAGTTGGATTAAAAGTATTTACTGTTCATAAGCTTGACAAGTTGCATTTCATCTTGCATAATAAGCTTGTCCTCTCATCCAGCACCGCGTTACTCTCCACAACTGACCCAAGCCAAGAACAACCTACCTCATTTCTTCCACAACTTTCCCCATCTGCACCGCCCAGTCCATTCCATTCAGGCAGCCTCAGAGACGCCTATCCTCACCAGCAAGGGGCCCACACCATCAGGATACCACTCAAATCCCACTCCCGCCAACCTTTCCATCTGTCAAAGGGAAAGGGGTGCTGGTGCTCACGACAGGACACACTCCTACCTTAACTAGCAGCAGAGATCGACTCTTCTCTCGCTCTCACCATCAACTGAACATTCTTCCGAGTCCAGAGGAGCGATATGCTTCATTTAAAGTCTCGGCAGGTGGATTTGCAGAAGTCAAGCCTGGAAAAGTCATTTTACCTCACACTTCAAGGCACGCTGAAGCACTGAAGAAGTTTCCACAGCAATCCAGTCTGGTCACAATTACCCGACCTCGACCTTGGACACCTCCAGACACCCCGAAACCCCTAACAGCAGCCCTAACTTCCCTTTCCTTCTCCTTTTCGGAGTTTGAGTTCTCCGCTGATGGAGGTCTTGGAGCCGGATTCCGAGACCACTACGAGACCAAAACACTGCCTCAGGAGAGCTTCACCTACCTTGGTGAACAAAGCCAAACCCAATTTCTGGACAACCAACCAACTCTTCAGAACGGTAGAGACCGAGGCAAAAGAAAAAAGGTGGTTCTGTTAGAGGAGAGAAGTTTCTCCTGTGCAGATGTTTCTTGCTTCCCAGGAGTCCACTGTGAGCTTGCAGGGAAAGGGCAACCCAGATGTGGACGGTGTCCTTTGGGGTACACTGGAGATGGTCGAATGTGCAGAGGTAATTTTAGATATATAGATGACTTTTCTTTATTATCTATTGATGAGTTAGTCCTCATCTAGAGACTTACTTATGCCTGGTTAAAAATATTGTAAGATTAGTGGTATAACATGTTGTCACTGGGGCAGTACCCTACATCCTTATACCTTATCTGCCTTATAATATGCATATGTATACCTTAGAGTTGGAATATGTACCCTTACTACTGTGGTCTACTATGAACCTTTTAGAGGGTAATTAAAGGTGCCATATGCAAAAATTGAGGTAAAAATATCCATAACATGACCTACACGCATCAAAAGAGAAGAAATAAGGGCGATGATGTCATAAAAAAAATGTCAAGTTATAGTGCTGCAGAGATATCAACCTTAATTAGCATTAGCATTACTAGCCCCGGCCCGACAGGTGTCGTAATACCAGTTTCGGCCATGGGAGGCGGTATGCGGGCAACAAAACCACCAGCCAACCTGCAATACACAAATAACTCGCACGGCTTGTGGGCGTGTACTTGAACCTGATGTCAATCATGTGGAAAGTACAGCATTTCAGTTCAGGGAAGAGAGAGAAAGGATGTCTCAAGCCCTTGGCAAGAGACCCCTACTACCACCACCCGCTACAGGGAAACAACCGCGCTCGGAATCACAAATCAAATCCGATAAGAAAAGGAGCCGAACCAGAGTAAACATCGGCACTGCTTTCAATCGCTGGAGACAACTGATGGACCTGAAAGAAATGAGGTTCGACTCCGAACTTGCAACATTTCTTTTGGATTGGTAAGTTAGATGCTGTTAGTATTTCGCTAGAAGTTTGTTTTATATGTTTGTGTATTTGTTTTTGGGAAGTTATAACATAGCAATGTATCGAAGGCTGTTCGATAAACGTGCTAATGTTAGCGATGGCTAACCGTAGCTGCGTTTGATAATTAGCTAGCTATAACTTAATGTTACCCATTTTATTATATCATAACTAACCTGCTCTTTCTAGTATGTTGTTCTCTGTGTCATTTTTGCTTTGTGGTTTTTCTGTGCGTGAAAAAATTGATGTGTGGCGTGAAAGCGTGTGAAAAGAGTCAATTGTGTGTCTCACGCTGAATGCTTGAGAGTTGGCACATTATTTCCCAAGCAGAATAAAGGACAGGTTGATTATTGCTGTTTAGCGTTTGTACTAATCTATGATGTGTCCCTGTTTGTGTACAGGGACATAAAAAATAAATTAAAAGTGTCATACGTAGACCAAGGTGTCTGAGATTGTTCATTTTAAGTAAAGGATCCTAATATTTCGTCCACAACAATATTTAAACTTATAAACTTAAAAGGTAAACTTATAACTCCTTGTGGTTAGTCTGCACGAGACCAACAAGCTTATTGCTTTGCGGCCGCTTTAAATACAAAATAAGCATTCGATCTACATTAGAGCGTCTGAGCGCTCACAAATCTTTCTGCAGCGTCGTGAGCAGAGCGGTAAGAGCGATTTTTGACGCTCTAGACGCCGGCGGTGTGAAAGCACAGTTAGGCTTCAGCTATGGCTGTAGTGTTGTTGTGAAAGTAGGGGCGGAGCATAGAGACTATGCCGTTTCTCGTTTGTTACTCTAGAGTAGACCAATTCACTTTATTGAGGCATACTGCCCCCATCTGTTATGGAATGTGGAGTATGACTTGATTTTTTTTGCCAAACATTACAGATGGCACCTTTAAGGTAAAAAGATGTCTCTTTAAAGAAAACTAGTTTCATATTTCATTTCAGGGATGGTTTACCTGAAATAGTTGATACCATAATATTATTCAGTGATCATTTGTTCCTCAAAAGTGTCATTGTACCAAACTGGTACATTCCTGATTAAGTATCCAGGATAAATGGTGAACCCAGACTCTAAGAAATGGTGCAAAGCTAGTTAGTACAATTATAATTACCAATATCTGTATAGTAATTGCCAATTTTATGTGCGATAGGTCAGTGAGCAAATTGTGGGCATGCCTTCTGAGTTCTAGACTACAGAGAAGTGTGCAGCATGTGGAGTGACAACTGACAGTAACTGGTGTAAACAATAAACTCAATCCACAAGCATGCTCTAGGCATAAGGAATAAATGCATTCCTTGAGCTCCATCCCATGGGTTTGTCAACCTGAGAAAATTAGGAGCAGTGGGTGAAAGGTAAGAATATAGTGTTAACATGCACAAAACCATCACAGGTGTCTCGCGTTGAACTCTACAAAGCATATGGTAGTGGATCAAGCTTTTTATTAAACAGGAAGTATATGTGGTGAATGTTACCCAACTATTCAAATCAGTCTTGTGTTTTTCAGAATGCTTGAAGGAAGAACTTAGGGTGAATTTTAAAAAGCAAGCATGGTAATGATCTAAAAAAATAATAATAACACTTGCGTCACCTGCACTTTAGCAATAACTTGCTTTAATTTAAATTGAAAGGTACATGTTTAAAATGGATATAGTACATACAGAATCTATATATGTTTTTGCTTCCTATACTTCAGGCCACAGATGGAGGCAAGTATGTGGTAGTATGGAGTGAATCTGACCATGTGTTGTTTGTGTTTGCGTGCCATTTGCGCCTTCAGCTGAGTGCAGACATGCCTGTGGTAGAAACATGGAGTGTGCGGCCCCCAACTCGTGTCGCTGCAAGAAGGGATACAGTGGTCCAAATTGTGAAACATGTCACAAACAAGCACACACCAGTGTTTATAAATGTTGTAAACATGGTAAAAGGTACAATCACACTAACAAGCTCTCATTTTGGAATAACGTTATGGTTGAATGACGACATTTTGGATTCTCACAGCTATCTGCAGTCCAGCCTGTCTGAACGGAGGCAAATGTGTGGCGCCAAATGTATGCGACTGCATGTCAGGTTACCATGGACAGAACTGTGAAAGCGGTAAGAGCGCTAAAATTTCATTGCCGTTCAGTACGGGTGTAAATAATGTGTAAAAAGTACTTCCTTTTTTTTCGCAGTTTGTAGGTGTTTTAGGTTAATTACCCTAAGATATGTGCTTGACCAAGTGCTGTTTCTGGTCCTTTCTTTACAAAAAATGGCCAATAGCCTCTTGTTTGTCACAGCCTTGAATTTGTGAATTGTAATTTTCTCTGAAAAAAAAAAAATGTCAGTATCCTTTTGTTTACATCACAGCTTTTCGTTAATGAACCATGATATGCTACCTTCATTACAAGATGGAGTCAGGTGGTATTTATAGATTTAATAGGAGTCAACATTGTTCTAGAGAGAGTTTCATTTGAAAATACCTGTGTAGGTTAGTTTGTGAACTTGTATCATATAGCATACAGATGGCCTCAAATATTATTTTTGGTACTCTTTGCAAATATGTCACATTTGAACTTTCCATAAAAAGGCAAGAGCCAAATAATGTGTACATGCTTGATGAGTTATGCATTAGTGGTTTGCTTTGTGTGATATATGAGTGTATTTTGTGTGCATTTGGTCGTATGAATATTCCCGCAGCTCTCTGCAGTTTGCCTTGCCTGCACGGAGGCACCTGTGTGGGTCGAGACACCTGCTCATGTCCCTATGGCTTCGTAGGGTTCAGATGTGAAACCAGTGAGTCCTGATAAATCATGTTAGCTTGGATTTCATGTGCATGTGGATGTTAAGCATAAGCTCTTGCGCCCCTGGTGGTCAAATATTGTATTGCATGTGTTTTGGTTTCATTTACACAGTGGTAAGCAACCGTCACTGTCAAAACGGTGGGAAGTGTGCCTCACCGGATGAGTGCGAATGTCTGGCAGGGTGGACGAGACCATCGTGTGAGACAGGTGAGAGTGTGTGTGGCTGGCTCCCACTGGGACCAATCTCTTCTCACTAAATCCATCATATGTGTGTGTGCTGCTTCCTGGTGGCATTTAGCTGATGTAGGCTAGAACCTCTCTCTGTTCATTTTTCATTCCATTCTGGTGGCTTAGAGAAAACACCAGCTATTATTTCAGCCTGATGATAACTACTTCTCATCCGCCTGTGTGGATCAATTACTATCAATTGAGCGGAGAGCCTCGCAGCAACAAATGTAGTTTTTATTCGCATAAACAATATTTGACAAAAACAACTATTTATGTCAACTCTGATTCTCCTAACAAAGCAGTAAGGTGATACAATAAGATGTTGTTATAGGTAAGGGGTGCTTTTATGAATAGAGAGAGAGAGAATTGACCTTTTTATTTTTGCACTCAAAAAAATATATATATATATTTAGGTTTAACGTTAAGTTTGATGTATTTCAGCTGCATACAAATTTTCCATCCATTTGTATTACATAGTTTTAACATAAACAAAATAATACACTTAATGTAATTTAACAACACTGATATATATATATATATATATATATATATATATATATATAGGTTATATTTGTTTAATATTACATAAAACGACTAGGCCAGAACTTGCAGCTTTATAAAACATCATTGTATCACAGCATGTACCATTTCGATTTATGAATTTCAAAAGGTTTCAAAAGAGCTTGATAGTGAACAATAACTTAAGTCTCTCCTAAAGAGTAAATCATTACTTTTTAACAGCTGAGCTGTGATTTTGTCCCCAAAACAGCTACTTACATTTTATTCACCTAATATTTAATATGTGTATCTGACTCCAGCTCTGTGTGACCCTGTGTGTCTCAACTGCGTTCGCTTGAACACGTGCACCTGCCAGCCTGGTTTCTACAGGACTCGGTGTCAAAACGGTATTACTGCATTCCTTTTTGAATCAATTTTCCTGATGCATGGCCTTGTTTTGTTGAGTGCTTACTGGATATCAATTTCTTAAGAGCGTGGGGTGAAGCATTACTACTGCACTTTAAAACGATAAAATGGACCAGCCCTAAAAACCATTTGGATTCTATTGAAGTCTTGCACTCATGTCGTAGCCCCAGATTCAGGGCGCTTGATGTGTACATATCGATTCCTCTGCAGCAGCTTCATGTGGTGAGGAATGATTCACTTAATGGATTGAAACAGCCGCTTGGTAAAGATGTTTTCGATGATGGGGAATGACTCTAATGTCTGGGTTGCTTCAGGTTTTGTGAAATGTAGGAGCTTTTAGAGTGTGTTTTCCCAGTCATGTCAGATTCGCTGTCGGTTATTTCACCTTACGGCTGTTTGATGTGTCCGTCATCAGTTCAGAGAACACTGGTGTGGTTATCATTCATCAAATGCTGGTCATTTTACGCACTTCTCTTTCTTTCAGCCGTGTGCAGTCCACCCTGCATGAACGGAGGTCACTGTATACGAAACAACATCTGCTCATGCGTGGAGGGGTATTCTGAGACATATGGAATCAGGACTAAATGAACTCATTTGGATGGCAAGTCTCGTTATATGTATATTCCAATTAAAATAACATATGAGAATGTAAATGTTTTTATGTTTATGTTTTTCCGAACACACTTTACACCAGAGAGTAAACGGCTTACTGATATTTGCTTTTAAATACAGTGGTAATGAACAAAACGCTTATGCTAATGCTAATAATAATAATAATAATAATGTAATATTAAAATATTCAATAAAACAAAATACAATTTTAAGTAGATACAATTCATAATGTCTGAACAATAAAACATTATTAGAAACAATATTTTTTTAGCAATATCAATAATGTCATTAATTATATAATGGAAAACGTATAATATAATTAATTATATAATATAATTAAAAAATTATAATTTGAATAAAATATTGAAGTATTATAATTATTAATAATAATAATAATAATAATGTAATTTGTTATTATTGAAATACAATTTTCAATAAAAAAAATCTTAACTAATGAATAAAACACTTCTTTAGTATTTATAATAAAATAAATAAATATTTGATTAAATAAATGAAAATAATAATTAAAATAATGAATGATAAATAATGAAAAATGCTATTTTAAATATGAAAAGTAACTTTATTTAAATTATAACTATTAAAAAAATAGTTATAATAATAGTACTAATCATTAAAAAGAAATAAAATCTGAAAAGTAAATTATTATTAAGTATTATTAAATATTTTATTTTATGAATGATCAGTTCCTGGTGTCAAAGTTGTGATAAGTATTTCAGCTGCATCTTCAATAATCAGACTCTAAAATCCGTAAAAGTTGCTTTATCTGTCTACAAAAAAAAAAAAAAAAGAAGGTTATTTTACCCTATTGGTCCGAGTTAATCGACCTTTACCTTTCCATTTCTCTACAGGTGTGTGTGAGCCAGTGTGTATGAACGGAGGACGATGCGTGGGACCAGATGTGTGTGACTGTGCGTCAGGCTGGAGGGGAAAGAGTGCCAAACCTCATCCTGACAGAGACCTCGAAGTGACCTCCTGACCTCATGTTAGCATTCTGAGAGAAGTGTCTTTAAACATAAATCTCACAATTCTTATGTAATAATGAACAGAAACTATAACAATTCTACTTATATAATACAACAATCACACTTTCGCTAATGTGTTCCAGTGGTCTGATCTTTCTTTGTCTGTTTGATGTAGATTCTCTCTTTGTTTCTGTTCCTCCAGCTGTGTGTCTGCAGAAGTGTTTAAACGGAGGTGAATGTTTGGGACCGAACACCTGCCACTGCCGTCCCGGCTGGAAGGGAACTCTCTGCCAAATCTGTAAGTGGTCGAAGTAACAGAACTGCAATCGTTTCACCACAGTCACTGCGGTGAGCCTCCAAAGACACTCGCTTCACTCGCTCTCGTTCTCAGTAAGAGAATCTAAATTGCATCTCCTTGGTTCCTACGCTCTGCGGTGGTTGGCGATATGTTTTGGTGATTAACAGCTTAGATTGTCAGTGTTTTGCAGGGCAGCAGAAATTCACGTTTACTGCTGGAAGTAAACGTGAATGCTGATGTTCTCACTAGGGGAGTGGATCGGGGTCAATTTAAAATGCCTTCGCCTTGAGCTTGACCCATATCATATCTGAAGATGCTAATTTATATAAGGTATAATATACTATTGTTTTTTTTTCTCACGTTTTTCAAACGTTACGAAATTTGTGAAAATGTTTCCGAACAAATTAAATGCCAGATATTATTTGTAACTCACTGTAGTTTAGAGTCAAGTTTGACAGAATAAATTATCTCTCTATCTCTGGTATTCAAGCCAAGGCACAGACAATTTAGCATCCTTTGCCATTCTTCCTCCAACGATGTGGCCTGAAACTCGGCTGCACTCTATTTCTCTGAGGACGTCCCCTTTAATGTGACTGGAATGTTAAAAAAAAAACCTGTAAACATGCTGTTTGTGTCACGCCTGGCGGAGCGTGCAGTGGCTACAGTTTTACCGCAGATCGCATGGTAAATATAAACATACATCTCGGTGACAACACAAACAAGCATCTGAACTAATTATCTGCCATTGATGAGTCCGCCACAGATAGTTCCTCTCATGCATAGCTAATAATCCAGCTGTTCGCAGACGATTACCTGATGTGTGCAAAAATAAAGAGAAAAGGACGGTTAACATTTAACAGCTCGCAGAGGACAATAAACTGTTCGTCACTAGCTTGAAAGGGTTATGAGGAGGTTGATTAGTGTTTAATTTATTAATTATGAATAATTGTGAAATACACACACACTGTTAAAAAGTTTGGAAGGTTTTTTTTTTTTTTTATGTTTATTCAGCAAGCACTCATTCTGTTGCCCAAAAGTCTTTGCGGCAAAAAAAATAAAGTATTACTGTGTCCACAAAAATGAATAAACAGCACAACTGTTTGCTGCTCCGGGTGTGTGTTCACACTGTGTTTTCACTACTGTGTGTGTGTAAGTTAATTGCAGAACTCAGATTCAGAGTATGGATCACCATACTTAGCCACACTTCACTTCACTTCACTTTATTCACTTCACAAAATAACTGGAAGGCAATGAAGTGTCGCACATTCACCATACAAAGTGGCCACGCCCATGGCTTACGTTTAAAAAAATCACGTTCACCTTTAACTTAAGTTGGATTAGGAGGAGTAAATGATGACAGAATTATAAGTGATCTTCCTATTTTACGTCGTCGTGCAGGGCTTTCGACTTTTACGAAGTATTGCCGAAAGTCATACGGGATTTTCAGATACAGGTAACTCTTCAATTAAAGACATCAAGAATTCCTGCGCTGTAAGATAATTCACCAAGTTCACAACTAAGCACTCCCGCATCTACCGCTAAGACGGTATGACAACGAATTTCATCATCTCACTGTCAGGCACAGGTTGTAGATTACCACCACAGGTGGTGTGAACTTCCAGAGAGCGGGAATAGGAACACGAGGATTATGGGAGAAAAAAAAAAAAAAAACGGAAACCTGGATTTTAATCGTAATACTTTAAACTCCATCAAGGCCAGTCGATTACTGACAAACGGCCCCGGCAGTAAAATATTCATTTGAGCAGGCACCCTCATTGTCATCATTCATTTACCTTCATGTTGTTCCAAATCTGTTTCTTCATGTTGTTTTGAAGAATGTTGGTAGCCCCATAGTTGCTGGTAGACATTGACCTCAATAGCATTTTCCCCCATACTATGGAAGTCAGTGGCTTCCAGCAACTGTTTAGTTACCAAGAATACCAACATTCTTCAAAATATCTTCTTTTTTGTTCAGCAGAAAGAAACTCATACAAGTTTGGAAAAATTTGAGGACGAGTAAATTATGACAGAATCTTATTTGCAGGTGAACTATCCCTTAATGGTCCTAAAAAATAGCCTTGTTTTTTATTGAAAGCTAAATCAACTTTTCATGAAGTCCTGACCTCATACGTAAATGAAAACTAGATGTTTAGTTTATTATTTTGCTGTTGTTGTTTTCAGTTAATATTCAACAGATTGCTGAGAGTCGGTCCTTTAGATCTTGGAAATGTCTCATTATAATGTGACCCTGAGAAAGGAATTTATAGCTATAAAGTGTTTCATTTTTAAATACCCTCTGGGTGTGCATCTAATATGTGATTAATCAGGCATGTGCATGAATCATTTCAGTGTGAATATGTTTCGTTTTAAGAACTGTGCTTCTCTGGTTTATGCTTATTAAATAATAAATTAATTAATAGTGTAGTTAATCTAATGCACTGTTTTTGTATTATATGTATTTATTACTTATTGAACACTAGTTTCGTTTATGATACTGCAGATTTAATAGAAATATGACATGAGAGGCTGTACATTACAGTCATATAACAAGAGTCAAAGGGGTTAGTTTATAAGCTTCACTTTGTATCATAACGCACTACCTCACATTATTGCTTTTATGTACTCTAATTAAATTTTGCCTGTCTAGAGGTCATATTGAAAGATCATATTGAAGATAAGTGAGCTTAATTTGATCTATTATTTCAACTAGACATGAGTCATGAGGTGAGATTTTACTTATCAGCAATGCATTGTTTTCTATGGTCAGTTAGCAGATTAGATTCAAAGCAGTAAGGATGCAGAGAAAATGGTCTCAGGTAGGAGTTGGAAGAACATGAAAATGGCAAGAAACACAAAGCTGGGAGGAAAATCTGAAAGCGGATTAAGACAGGTTACTTTGTCAATAAATATGTTGTTAGCTTGGATTGCAGATTAGCATAAGCTTGAAGTTCAGCAAGTTATTGTGTAGGCTGTTTTCCTCAAAGATGATTTTAATTTCATTTTTTTTAAGTGTTTGCTGAATGAATAAATGTAATGTAAATACAAGTTAATTAGTTACCTGACCGTGTATTTGTCTGTTGTTTTGTTTAAAGTAGTTGTGTAGCCAGTGGCTAGCTATTCATTAGTATAGCCTAATATAAACCTCTTCAGAGCAGTCTGCTTCCTGCCAAGGCCCTAATCACCCTGATTCTGGGTTTATTTTGTGTTAATGACCAGCTAACATTACATTATTGCTGAATGAACAGTTCATTCAGGAAGATAAATGAAATTGCTTCTTAATGTAACTGTATGCTAGTCATGTAGCTACAAATGTATGTGGACAATCCTGCTAAAACTAAAGTGCTGTAGTCCATGCTCATAAAACCACCACACAGGAGATTAGAAAAGGGAAAATAATAAGGGAGAGCAGTTTTCTGGCCATAGTTCAAATCTCTCAAGCATGATTACTCAGAGAAAACCATATATCCCAGAAACCTATCACCTCAGACTTTTTTCCTTTCTCCCTTGTGTTTTGAGTAACAAGAAGGTACATGGTGGACTGTGGTCCAAAACTGCAGTAGTATTTACTTTTTCCCTTGTAGAGATCTTCTCTGGGAACTCTTTTCTTTGAGAGGTTTCCGTAGCCTTTGGGGCTGTCTGTCCCTGGGCTCCAATTAGTTCCCTTTAATGGTCAGCAAGGGCACTAGAGAGACCCTCATAGGGTTCTCCAACCGAGCTGGAGAAATGAAAGCATGAAGTGTGTCTCTCATCTGTGCTGGACTGTCATACATTTTTGTTTTGTACCTTATTATATGGTCTCCTACTCGGTCTCTTCCATTCCAGTCTTTTGTTCTGTTTAATGGTTTGTTCTCGTTATGGAGTTGCTTTTGATCTCTATAATTTAGAGTGGCACAAACAAAATTAAAACCACCACAAAGCATCCGAGAATTGATTAAATTCTTCTTTAATACTTTCATTGTTCATTCTGCTTTCCAAGCTTTTAGAAGTTTGCATGCATTCAAGGGCAACATGCATTCAAACCAGTATTTTATTTATAAAATTCACCCCTTTAGTTCACTTAATTTGGAGATAATATGGTTTACATTTTCAAAAAGAGTGAATTTAATACCAGATGTAATATATTAAGGACATGAAAATGTACTACAGAACAAGATGCTAATGGTCTCTTTGTGCTTTTGTGCAATAGACTACCCAGGATCTCACAGACATTATTTGCAATTGACCTTAGCACTTGGTTTATGTTTTATGGTATGGTTTCAAAACGGATTAGTTACTTTTAAAGTGTGCAAATGTGTAGGTGGATGGGGTGTCCTTTGTATGGCGACCTGTATATAAGAGCAATCCAAAAGTGAAAACTGCCAATAACATGTGAAGTTTTCGTTGGGGGTTTGTAAGTGCTCTAATTTGGGAATCTAATCATACTCTTTCCAACAGCGTTTTAAAACAGGTGCTTAAAAGGTGTGCACAGAGCTTTATAATCTTGCTCCACAGGAAGTTAGGCCTTTAAAATGCTAATTGGCACTCAACTTCGTTCAACTGGAACTGGATTGTAAACTGTCATATTGTCTTTGTAAACTTGAAGCTGCAATGAAAATATGAACCATTTCATGCTCCACTTGATTCCACAAAGGTGTGTATCCAGGAAACCATCGCTATAAGCCAATGTCTGACTTCTGCAACTTACCAGGTGCTTTCACCTGCAAATTTAAGTGCCATGCAAACTCTCGGAAGATTATAATGACATACCTTTGTTTTGCATCCCTGCAGGCACTCTTAAAGATTAGAAGCGATGCTGTCAGGATAAACAAGAAACCCGTTGGAGCGTATGTTTGGGCAGCTCATTGTGGATGCAGCACGTGTTAACGTCCATGCATGAACTTGGGAATGCCAGTATAGAGTAATGTAGGTCTTCAGGAAGAGCTAAAAGGTTAAAGAAATTAGTGAAGAGATGTCATTTTGTGAATTTCTAAGAATAATTTATTCAGGCAAACCTACCAAATGGCCAAAAGGAAGTCGATAGCAATTTAGGTTTAAATGAAGCACTGACATGTTCCACGTGATTTGATTGTTCGTAAAACAATTTCCACACTGGAACCTCTAACATGGTAACTGTGCATTGAAACCTATTTTTGTTTTCATGCCTAATTAGTTCACTTATATTCTTGTCAATTCTTAGACTTTACTTGTGCTTCATGCCTTAAAAAGCTGGAGCAACTATCTCCAGTGGTGCACTATTGACATCTAGTGGTGAATACTGAAAAATATGAGCCGAGAACTCCAGAACACGAGTATACCTACAAGCAAATGATTGCTTTTGTTACCTTAATATTAGTTAATTATGACACCTTGATTTGAGTAAAACATTTTCCAAGAACTCTCTTCACGGTTATTCTCATTGGTAGCATGTCAAACGGGTGTTCTGAATTACATTTTGTCAGATTTGAAACACTGCCCCCCTGTGTGCAGTAAAATCCCTGGAGTGACACACAGCTCATGTGATACGAATTTTACAGGCAATGACAACAGTCTCTGTCTGTAAACTTTTCTGAGCTAAATTTAGCACTGGGTCAAACACAACAAGGTTGCTTAGATATTGCATACACATTATATAACATAAAAATAAATGTACAAGTCATAGAGAATATGAAATGTTGAGCAAACAATATCAGGGGTGAGGGATGAATGGATCAGAATGAAGGGACAAAAGCAGAGGTGGGTCTTCTCTGAGAAGGTAGATCAGATCACTATTCTGGCTTCCTGTTGACTTGCACAAGGTCACCCACAGGACCTAGTACCGACATATTTCCAGCCAAAATCCATGTACGTGTGTTGGTCCGTGCATTTCTTTATATATCTTCAAACGTCCTCCTTCTTTGGGGCATGACAGGTGTAACCCCCCATCCCCCCCCCCCCCCCAGCTCCACCTGTCCATCCTTCTCCACAGCCACATGGTGGCGGACAAATCCAGAAAGGGAACAGTCATTCAAGAAATGGCATGCTGAAGTGCCACGGGGCCACGGAAGATCTCTGGATACCGGATCAGACACAGCTGCCCCCCGGCTGCTATTTTCACTCAGCTTAAAGCACCATGGGCAGCCAGCATCTACGCCATGGACTAACGACAACAACAAGTCTGTCTCTGCATGCCATGAAGTCCACCACAGGGGAGCACGAGCATCCTGCACACGATACCTTGAGCTTGCCCTCGGACCCTGACGAGCTGGACAGTGGCAGTGAAAGCTCAGAGAAATCCACCGGAGCTGGGAGCCCCATGCAGGGCCACAGGGAGGCGGGGAGACGCAGAGGGGGTCGTAGACTTGCAGGGGTGAGCAAACAACGCCAGGCAGCTAACGCTCGGGAGCGAGACCGCACACACAGCGTCAACACTGCCTTCACGGCTCTGCGTACCCTGATCCCCACGGAGCCGGCCGACAGGAAGTTGTCAAAAATCGAGACCCTGCGATTGGCATCGAGCTACATTTCACACTTGGCCAATGTACTTCTGCTAGGGGAGGACTGCAGGGATGGGCAACCATGTCTGAAATATCACAACATCTTACAAAGCAACTCCAACCTCAAAACTCCACCAGTCCGCCCCATCTGTACCTTCTGCTTGAGTAACCAAAGGAAAATGGTGAGTCCTTGAAGGTGTTGAACTATCAACTGCCACCTGTTGATTCTGTGAAGGTTAGTTGGTAATGTATTTGCATGCCTAAACTTCATATTACTTAAGGAGTACCTTGCAACTCCCTGTATTGTTCTCTTAAGTCTTCAACTGCAATAATGCATGCCTATGTACTTTGCATAGAATTGTAAACTGATTGCTGTGCAGGTGTGAATTCTAACACCTTTTAATTATCATGTACTTCTGCAGCTTAGAGACGGGGAAAAGCACACAACTGCGTGACAGCAGAAGTTCTCCCAAGTGACGCTGCTACATACGAGCTCTCAACTTCTGAATGTTTACATGTAAAGAGACATTGCCTTGCACAGAGACAAAACAATTTTTTTTTAATCTCTGAGGACAGACAAAACAAGCAACATGAAAAGAGACGAATCTGCACTTTTTCTGCATGTGTGTTCACCTTATCAACTGTGTTTTGGTTAATGCAACCTTAGAATATGTGTAAAGTTGCAACTGGTGGGAAGCTATTTCAGTATCAGATATAGTAAGCTACACCATCCCTCGCCATAAAAAAACTGTCTTGTGTCTGCCTCTTGCACGTCACATGATGGTAACTGAAACCCTACGGTTTGCAGTGGTCGCTGTCAGTACAACGGTGGGCAAAAATCTCATCCCCTCCCTCTTGTCTCCACATCTAAGCCAGGACCACGATCCCAACATGGCTCTCGGGAGACTGTAAACAAGATTCTAACCTCAGCATGATAATTTGGGTCGGGCAAAGCATGCTAAATATTTATAAGAAAGTTCAAGAGGCACATGACTGAATGTTTTAGTTGGAAGTATTTCATAAGAGCATAATCTTTCTTGTCTTGGGAACTGGTGTTGGTCAAGGTACATGATCCCTAACACGGGACCTGGGTTATGACCCTGATCCCAATTGTTATGTAGCCTTGTCTCGAATGCTACCCTAAATCCTTTGAGTTTATGAGATAATGTCGTAAAGACTGTTGAGTAGCAGTGATCACCAAGGCAGGTTCAGGAAGAAGGAACATCGAGGTCACACCGTAACAAAGGGCATGCTTGTGCTTCTAAATCAAAAAAATGCCAAATTCAGTTTTGTACATTTAAATGAAATTGCACGAAGGAAGGCCATTTGAGCATAAGTTTAACTCACGAGCGCCTAGGTCAAGGCAGAAGCTTACTGCATTGCATGCATTTCAATAATTGTTGTGGTTGATGCGTCAATTCTGCAATAATTTGCTATATGCAATCGTCTATACTATATCATAGACATACTATATACATACTAAATTGATTCAGATGTCAAAATGTTTTTTTGTCTACTGATTTGCACCAAATTTAAAAATATATATTTACGAGAGTGGTCTTCTGAAAAATTAGTAGCTGCAAGTTTCATCTGGGAATTTCACTGCCTATTGCTAATTGCCGCTCTCTTGCTTTTTATAAAAAGTGTGCATGAATTAATGAAAGGCCAATTTGATTTGGAAAAATGTGTCAATGTATCCCACAAGTTGGCACATTTTAAATTGACCGTCTAGGGGCAGGTTAGGTCTTGTAGCATGTGCTACGTTCAGGTACACCACTGAAACATCAACTACTGAACCTTTTATGTTGTTTACATTAAGAATGACAATTTTGAGCTTAACAGTTACTGTGATTAGAATTTATTTTCAGATACTGCATCTTTGATGTGACGTTTGAAGGTAGAATTATTTCAGTGAAAGCATCAGGATGCATCAACCAGTCGTTTCTATCCAAAATGTTTACTTGCGTGTCTTGCACAAATCAAAACTTCAGCTTGTAGGTTTGTCTAAATCTGGAGAACGACAGTTGTCGTTATATGGTTGTTATAAAAAAATAAAATAAAAAAAAGTGCAATGCACTGGAAATATAGTATTCCAGTAAGGCTTTTGTAAATATTTGCACTTTCATTAACCATTAAATTTATAGGTCAAAATTCATAACAACAACATGGCCTACCTTTAAAAATCTTAACACGAGCATGTCGTATTTTATTACTTGAATTGTCCGCTCTTCTAAAAAGTGGTCCTTTGCACATGCCAAGCATCAATTGAGCTGCTAATAAGTATTTTGTACAATAAAAACATCTGTACTCATGACTTTTTCAAACAATAAAATTATTTTTGAAAACTGTTCTGAATGAGCTCCATCTTGAGGTGCCCCCTAGAGGAAGCCATACTGCACGCAATTTTAAAATGGTGGACTGAAATCTGATTTTGCAATTAAACAAAGCAAGCCAAGAACCACAATGCATATACTTCTAGGTTTTTATTTCTTAAAAAAAAGTCAAATCGCTTTTCAATTCAGATTAAAGAAATCTGTGACAAATAAGATGAAGATACACAGAAGTTGGGAGTCATTTAAGGGTCTTTACAGGGTGATCTGCAATTTGATTTCAGCACTGTACAGTTTCATAGGCAGGGAACAGAACGCTGATGATGTTATGGGAGAAGGACTTAACCCTTTGGCAATAACATCACAATGAGACCGTTTTTCCCCTTTGTGGACACTGATCATGACAGGGCATGAAGGCGTCAATACCATATAGAAAAGGGCTTTTTAAAGGCAAACAAGGCAGCCTGATCTAATTCAATGGAATGTCAATTCATAAAGGAATCACTGTAACAATAATTTAAGATGTCCAAACTGTATCAACACTTAAAAGTTCCTTGAGTGAGTAAATAATTACAAAGGTTGACCACAACTTGTGCTATTTTAAGTGTAAACCTTAATATTAGAAAAACCTGTTAAAATAAATCATGTCATAAAGCCCTTAAATGACATCTAAATGTTATGGTTTGAAAAAACAGGGAGGTAGAAATCAAAAAAAAAAAAAAAAAAAAAAGCCAAAAGAAATATAAAAAAAGAAAAGACAAGCACTTCTGTAACAAAACATTCTGCTGACATTGTTTTAGTCTCCCTCCTCTTCCTCAGATTCGGACTCTGAGAAAAACGACAAAAAATATAATTAGAGGAACTATTTTAATGAGAAAGTTTCAGAGAGAAAGAATATAATAAACCCATGAAACCTGCTTACCCTCTTCAGCGTTCTTCAGCCACTCTACAAACTTCTTCATCTGCTCAAGGAAGACGCTCTTTCCTTTGGCCACATGGGATTCTGTGTACCACTTCAAAATAACCTCCTCACTCAATACATCAGCTAGAGGAAGAGGAGAAAAAAAAAATATATCTTCAAAACACTTTACCTCTGCACAGACTAGGTACAAAAACTAGCAAGCCTTGGGCTGAAGTGCAAAGTTTTGAAACGATCAGCCATCGAAGACACACCTTTGTAAAGCAGCACCACGATCTTCTGGAAGGCCTTCATGAAGTGGATGTTGTCGTAGCAGTACTCCTGGATCTTCAGGAGGAGGGTGAGCTCAGACAGGCCCTGGGAGGTGAAGGCCTTCAGCAGTGGGCTGTATTGCTGCAAAGAGTTAGACCAGATTAGTACCAGTCATTTGATTAAAGGAAGTATTGTGGATCATTCCAGAAGCATCATAGATAACCTTCAAGAGTTTGATGGCTTGCTCCGTGACGAGCTCCTCCTTTTTATTCCACTCGACAGAGCTCATGACACTGGTCCACACGATGCCGATCATGGTCTGCTCGGAGATGCTCGTTTTCTTCATCTCTTCACGAACGTAGGCAATCATCTGGGGAGCAAGCGAGACGAACGTTAACCAAATACAGGCACGGTAAAGCTTCAAAGCCAAAATACGGATGAGGAGTCAAAATATTCTTGTTTTGAATACAAACGAGAATTCACTTAAATGGGCAGAAACTCACGTCTTTGAGGGTCTCGCCGCGTGACATCTGCTCTTGCAGCTCTTTCTGAAGCTCTTTGCGGGCTCCAATGGACTGCTGGTTGCGAGCGAAGTCTGAGAGCTCCTTCAGCCCAGCGTCGGTGAAATATTTCGAAAAGTGTTCACAGCTACGCTTGTTGGCAGGGAACAGCTCCTGTTTCGCGCAAAAGAGGTTACACCAACATCAAAGAGGAAAAAAATAATGTTGTATTCTTATTTTATTTAATTTTCAGGTTTAGTTCTAGTAATGCCACTTAATTTTTGTTAATTTAATTCATTTTTATTAATTATTGCCGAATAATGTTATTAAACTGTTTACAGATTTAAGAAAATATTCAAAGACCATGTTTAATTTCTGATTTTTAATAACATAACCAAAGTACTATCCACACACTAAACCTTTACCATTTTGTTCATAGATTTTTACTTCACTTTTACATTACTCCACCCAAGCTCTATTTTGGACGCTTTTGGGATTTTGTGTGCTGCATCCCAAGGCTGCAGTACAATATTTACCATCAGCCTGTTGTCCATGCCAACTTTACGCAGGCTAGCAGAAACTGAGTTGATGTCTTTTTCGTGGATCCAAGATTTGAACAGTTTCACAGCGAAGGAAGCGGACACACCTGCAATAAAACCCAGATGACAACTGTTACAAATTCTTCACTCAAAGTGCCACTGCTAGTCTAGAGCCAGTAAACAGGTCTGTCCTTACCTTCCTTGACCAAGTTCTCATTAAAGAGGCTGTTCAGGATGGAGGCTGATATATTGCCATTGGCCAGCAGGATTCCGGTAAGCATGGCCAATTTATTCCTCTCCGACTCTGTGAACCCTTTTAAAAACAGCAGCAGCTGTGAAAGAAAAAAAAAAAAATGATACTTTCCAGATGTACAATGACACACTTTGTTTGACTAATATAAATAATATCCTGAGTTCAACAACTCTGCTTGCCTTCTTGATCTCCTCTTCAAACCCTTTCTCCAGGTACTTGTAACGCCTGATCAGCTTGTTAAAAACCTACAACACAAGGTGAACACGTTCAGACATGTAAAGAGAAAGCTGGTGAAGACAAAATTAAACCCATCACAACGACATTAATGCAGAACAAGCTCCAAAACTAGACAATTTTCCAGTCGGGTAGCACATAATTGTAAATACCTGAGCGTAAGCCTGCATGGTCTCCAGGTCTTCACTTGCCGTGAAGAGGCAGTACTCAGTACGGGTCATGTCATCAGACAGAGTCCCTCCTGGGGCTGCAGGGAGGTTAAAAAAATTTTTTTTTTAGATGTATACTTATATATATATATATATATATATATATATATATATATATATATAAAAAAAATACTAGTTCAGTCTTAAGTGTATTGCCACATCAGCTTCACAGGATATTTAATGGCAAAGATTATGCATTTAGTAGAACAATACAAAATACAATAAACAACTATAAAAAGTATTGCACATACATTTTGATAAAATATAATTTAAATGCACTTTTGAAAGAAATTGCAAAAGTGTTTCTGGGTCCACCTTAAAAAAACAAGTCCTTAAAGAGTTTTATGCACATGTTGTACAATCAAGTGAGACCTGTGATATTAGAAAAATACTAGTAAAATAAGAAATATTTGGCAAAAAAATATTTTAACTAAACAGTAGAAAATATTTAGCAAAATAAGATGTTCACATTACACAAATTAGTTAATTATTTAGCAAAGGTAAAATAATAAGTGTATAAACTGAAGTGGTTAAAATATTTCGTTTTTTTTTTTTTTAAAGTACACTTCATAAATATACGAATACAAATTTTACAACACTTTTAAATCTACACTGTAGATATATTGACAAATTATATTAGTTGAAAACATTAACCATTCAGATGTACACTACATTAGTAAATTACTAAAAGTAAAATATACAAATGTCAATATTCATAAATGATTAGAACACTTAGTAAAAAAACTTTAGATATATTATATATAAATTAGTGAAAATATTTAGTAAAATTTTATAAATATATTGTAGATACACATTTATACAAACATATAAAAAAAGACTGATACACTTATTTCTAAACATTTAGCAAAATTAAATATATATTAATAATTAGCTATAATTTTGTGTGTGTGTGTATGTTTGCTTACCCAGCATTCCTCCAGCCACCAGGATGTCGAAGAGAGTCTCAGCATACCGGCGGTAGTCAAGCTTGGCACCGGAGGCGTCGAGGAACTTAGCAACCGCTTCCAAATCTGTGCCAGTTTGGTTCAAGCCTTGAACAATACTTTCTTGAAACTGAGTAGGGTCAAATCTCTCCTTTTCATCTGCGAGGAAACAGAGGAAAGTTTCAAACGGGAGGCACAGCTTTAAACCACACTTAATAAATGTTCCTTAGACTACGTACCTCTTTTCCGAGTTTTAAAACGCTGGCCAGTAAGCGTCGGCTTTTGCTGCTTTTGATTATTCATAAAAGACACCTAAAAAGACACAAAATTAAAAGAAATATTAGGGTGTGTGTGGAGTTCAGATTCATTTCACTGAAGAACATAAAGAAACAGCAGACGTGGGATGACATTCCCAACCCAACAAAACGATCAAAAGATTCGAATAGAAAAGGTGCAAAATAAAACACTTAAAACTTTAATAAACTGGGTTTAATCACGGCTCCAGTAAAACTTGTATTAATCCAGCGTGTGGTTACACGAGTTAGCGTTATCACGTTGTCTCTTGAACAAACTACATACGTTCATGCTATTAATAGAAAAATCAATCATGGTTGTATACAGATATATTGCGACAAAAGTATTTAAGAATGATTTTTATGTATCTGCATCTCACGCGCCGGTCTCGTGCTAAAGCTAACCGGCTAATATGAGAGCTAACCGGCTAATATGAGGCCTAACCAGTTCGAATCACATTTTATAACAACCTATCATCACTACATATATAGATATTTAAAATTGAAATGAAATAATAGTTCACAGACCTAAATAAAATAAAAAAATATAAAGGACAACACATTACATTGCTTTCATTTAATTGGCATCATGTCGTTAGCTCCGCCATCATGATTTAAACAGCTGATCGCAAACGTGAGCCTAAAAACCGCCATCCTTTTAAAACACAGGTTTGCAACAACTCCGGATTAAGCTGTATGCGCTCATTATAGGTATATTAACAAAAATATGGAGGGCTTACCGAAATGAATGCAGATAAAAAACGGCTTTTTGAACCCAAGAACAAAGCAAGACAATGGAAGGTCCGAAACCGACACACAAAACCCCTCTAGGATGGATGGCAGAGGCTGCTGCGCATGCGCGGAGGAACCACTGAAAAAGCAATGGATCGCTCCATTACAGGGGAGAGCAGAGGTTTGAAAGGTGCTGTGTTAATATGGTCAAGCAAAATATATATTTAAAAGTATTCTTTTTGCAACGGTACATAGTATAATGTCACAAAATGTTCTTCGAGTCAAAAATTTGCTTGTATTACTGCTTACGTGGAAGTTTATAAAAAGATCACCCCTCTGTGCTAACAGTGATTCATAAGTCCGATGCTGGTCATACCATTGCAATGAGGGGTGTGATTTCTTTATTGCCAAGGTCGAACCATAGAAAGCATTTAGTTAAAAGGGGCCAACTCGAAAATATATATTTATATATTTTACTTTAGATTGTAGAAATTCGAATATGATTTTTATACTTTAATTCAGTCATGATTTTACACCGACATATATCAATATTTCATGTCCATTTATTTATTTGGTAAAAAGTCATGTATACGTGCTCATGTATTATTGCAAAATAAATACCTTTACCTTAATAATAAAAACTGCAAACAATATAAAGTTTTATGTACTTTGATTAACTTTATTTTTCCCACCACAATCACACATTTCAGAACTTGAACACCACCATAAAGTAAGGACCATGATCACTACTCATCTACAGACACGTGATCCATATTTAATTATTTCTCATCTTCAGCATCCATACAGCTTGTTGACCCTTAGAATGTCGATGTTGGACATTCCCTGGCTCTGTCCGATTTCCACCGTGTCATCAGGAATGGGAATGATGGTTTTCCAGCCGGGCTGGATGGAGAAGGTAGTTTTTCCATAGTGCAAGACGGAGCCGTAGTCATATGGAGTGTTTTGGTTGTTGGTTTTTTGTTTCTGGAAGTTGTCAACCTTATCAGAAATGATGTTATCCCAGTTGATCTTGACGTACTGGTCGCGATCGCTCCTGGTGTGCTCATGGTAGAAGCCCAGAGCATGAAGGAGCTCATGCTGAACAAGGCCGTGATACACACAGTCATTCCTTCTGAGGGAGACCACCTGCATGCCACCGGTTCTACCATAAGAAGAGAAGCACCTGAGAGCAGAGAGGAAATAATGGGGTTAAATATAATCAATGTTTTGGACTAAGTTAATTTGGACTTAAATGTTTTTAGTTTTGTATGATAGTTCTCACCCATCTCTGTTCTCAATACTGAGGTAGTCGGTCTGAGTTGATCTGGGCACAAAGCGGATGCAGGTTCTGGAGTGAAAGGTGGACATGGCGTTCGTCATCACTGATTTCTCATTAGAAGCTGCAAACAAAAAGACACACAGGTTTAAAATGAGATCTACACGAATGATAGATATGTTTAGTGAATGAAGAAGATTCACTCACAGTATTCCCTGCTCACTACGTAAGGGACTTCCACTATGTTGTTAGAGTTTTTCTTCCAGAAACAGTTGTTGTTAAAACAGATGAGAGCATTTCTGGTTTTGGGAAACACCAGATCTCCTTCAATCAAGACTTCAGAAGATCCTGTATTAAAGAGGACCATACTTATAAAATAACAGAACATATTTATACATCTTGACCCCTTTTTATCACTATTTTGTGAAACCCATTGCAGTCTTTATAGAAATCTACAAGGTGTCTGACCATTGTTGGTCTCCAAAATCCTTGTAGTGATGTCCACTCTTTCTGGCTCTGACACAAACCCTTCCTCCTGCAAAAACAGATGTTTAAAAAGACTCATAATCATTTGAAGAACGTTGATCATTTAAGTGAGACACTAGACCGGATCTTACCCTGAGAGGAGACGCCTGTGAGACGCCAAACAGCAGCAGCAGAATGGAGAGGGAGGCTCTTGTGTCCATGATGTCTCAGTGTGTAGAGATGTTCAGGATGCTCCTGTGCTGAGCTTTGGTGTCTTTGTGCTGTCAGACCTGGACTTTATATTCACTTGAGCAGGTGGGTCTACTGGGGGATTATGGGTAGGGTCTTAGTGTCCAGAGACTAATGTGTGTAACTAATGGGAGGAAACTCTGACCTAACCTGTTAATCCAAAGCCTAGCAGAAACAAATACTACAATAATGTTCAAGTAATGTATTTATTGGTAACCCTAAAGTGGACATTCAGTGATGTTGGTGTTTTAGTGCGTGCATACAGGGGAGGCCCCAGAACTTCAAGCACTGAAAAACAAAACTGCTTCCATTTCAGTGGAACTGTATATTTTATTCCAGTTTAGTCCAGTTATTTTCCTCAGTTGCTGGGATAATAATAATAATAAGTTATAATAAGTTGTATGTATGTATTGCTGTTGAAAAGGCTTATTATATTTTACTGGTTTGTTTTATTCTTATTGATGGACTGTGAATTATTGACAGCGTAGTCTAGTCTTGCCCCCAGAGTTTGACGCAACATTTAATGTTCCGCTTTAACTTGATGAAGGGATCACATGTATTCAAGCCATAGATGAGTGTGCGTAACTTTGAAAAAGACCACGCAGACATTTGTAAATCCATACACAATCATAAACTGCATTGTGTATGTCAGCTGGCTTGAAATTTTATTAAAAACAGTGATTGGACTCATGGACTTACGTGCATTCTTACAGATGCCCCATGACGATCCCATCTAAACCAAACCGGTTTAAGAAACATACTTAACAATTGCCTTTCCAATTCTCAAGCATACTTTATAATATGTTTTATTATAAATGTTTATTTGGTCCTAACCACATTGATAATTTGGTGCCTGCACTTAAAATCCATGTTAATTTTGTTGGATCAGTTAAGCAAATGTAAGAACCATTTCTGATTTTGTATGTTTTTGGACTAACAAGCGAGTTTCCTCCCTGTAGTTACACACATTAGTCTAGACAAGACACTACCCATAATCCCCCAGTAGACCAGACATAAGAACCAATGCGGTTTGTGAGCAAGTTCTTCTTTTCCATATATGCTGTAAAGTGCACTAACTTTGCTGCACTTAAACAAAGCAAATGATTTCTCATAAACACCAGGTAAGAAGTGAAGTGTTTTAGCAAATACAGCTTCAATTATAGTCAGTTTTTCAAATTCAGAAGACTTGAATAATGCACACAAATCAAGTATTGTTATGGGCTTTTTGGAGCTTGACAGTCAGAATGACCATCCCTTGATTCTTGTGTTTCACGGATGAAATGTCATTATGATTTGGAGAGACATGCAGGTGAGAAATGATGGTATCAATCATGCTCTGGGCTTCTATCATGAGCAAACAAGGAGTGATCGCGACCAGTACGTCAGGTTCAACTTTGAGAACATATCTCCTGATATGGCCTACAACTTCTAGAAACAAAACACCAACAACCAAAACACTCCATATGACTACGGCTCTGTCATGCACTATGGAAGAACAGCCTTCTCTATCCAGCCCGGCCTGTAAACCATCACCCCAATTCCTGATAAGACGGTGGAAATCGGACAGAGGCAGGGAATGTCCAACACCGACATCATGAGGATCAACAAGCTGTATGGATGCTGATGATAATTTGTATATGTATGTGGTGTGTCAGATAATATAATGTAGTTCACATTCCCGTAAATGAAGAATCGAATGAGGTGATGGTCTTTGTCTTTTATTGGTGTTACATTTCTGTAATGTGTGGCTGAGTAGAGAAAAATCAGTTAATAAAAAATAGACATGCGGTTCAATTGTGTTTTTTTTTTTTTAAATGAAATGTCTGATTTCATAAATTATCAGAAGACACATTTCATTTCTGTCCTATGTCAAAGATGGTGAGTGATGACATACATGTATAGCTAGCGCTAGTGTGCGCTGATTGTAATAAAAGCTTATTGCAGTCATAAAAAGCTTATTAAGTTAGCTGAAGAAAAGGTAGATTTGTCTAATGTGAATCCAAAAAGTAAGACTTATTACTCCTTGGCCAACTGTTATTTGGTCAATCTAACTTGTAAGACACAGTCTTAACACAATGTCTATATTTAAGCAACTGTCCCCAGGGCAGAGCAAATCATCTTTTACTCTTGAGTAACATCCAGATTCTTTTTTTTCTTTTTGTCACAAATATCAAGTACAACTGGATTCCATTAAATGACTTAGATTCATTTTCATTTAAAAAAAAAAAGTTAACCAAAGATAAACTGCAGTTCTTTACTACTATAGGACAGGAAAAGCCACTACATCTAAAAGAACAAAATGTTTATTAGATCCTGTACCCACTAAATAACTGAAAGATTTGTTACCTGTAGCCGAATAACTGCTTCTCAATAGTATTGACTTGTAGTTATCTTTAGGTCACGTCCCAAAACCATTCAAGCTGGTGGTTATTATGCCTCTTATTAAGAAACCACAACTAGATCCTAGTGAACTGGCAAATTATAGGGCCATTTCAATTTTTCCATTTATGTCTCAAATTTTAGTTATGTCTGCTCAATTGTGTTCCTTCCTGCAAAAAAAAATCTGTATGAATAATTTCAATCAGGTTTCAGGCCCCACCATAGCACAGAAACTGCACTTGTTAAAATTACAAATGACTTGTTTCTTGCGTCAGATCAAGGCTGCATCTCATTGCTAGATTTATTTGATCTAAGTGCTGCATTCAACACCATAGATCATGACATATTCATAGATCGATTACAAAACTATACAGGTATTCAAGAGCAGGCTCTAAGATGGTTTACTACCTGTCCGATCGCTACCATTTTGTTTATTTAAATGGGGAGTCATCTCATTTATCACCAGTAAAATATGGAGTGCCACAAGGATCTGTCCAAGGTCCTCTGCTATTTTCAATATGCATGTTGCCCCTTGATAATATTATTAGAAAATACAGGATTATATATCTCACTATATATCTCAACGAGACCAGATGAAACTTCTAAATTATCTAAGCTAACAGAGTGCATCAGATGATGCTAACCCTGAAACAACATACAGAACTACCAAATATTGCTACAAGTGTGAATGCATCACATAATACTTGCTGTTAATAGTGTTCATTGTCTGGTTGACTACGTCTTGTAATAATTTTTCTGAAAATTTCTGTCATATGCACATAAACTGACAGTCACCACTGATACTAAATATTGTAGAAACTTAATTTTCTGTAAAGTTGCTTTGCAATGATTTGTATCGTAAAAAAAAACGCTATACAAATAAACTTGAATTGAATTGAATTATCTAAAAAATTTATCCAGTCAACACCTATTTTGGTTCTTCCAAATCAAACACTTTATACAGAAGCAGTTCCCTCACTGTCCTTATTGTCCCACTGAAACGCACATTGACTATTTTCTTGATTTGAATATCAAACATAAGCATCTAATCTCAGTGATTTATAATTAATAAAGTCAAATAATGAGGATCTTACTGACACTCTTAAAGATACCTGGGAGCACAACCTAGGAGTTACTATAACAGAGGATCTAAGCCATAACATCTTGACACTCCTCTTCCTTAGGTGCATGGTTTAATGTAGAGAAAAATATTATTCAGAGCTCAATGCCCAATTGGCAAAATGTTTCCCAGACAGGAGCGCTGCCTGTAACCGCTTCAGGCTTTCACTTGCTGAAGATGAGTTTTATGCAGACTACTTAATATAGTTCATGTGTCTGTAGGTGAATAATGTTTAATGAAGGGATGGTCTTTCCGATGGTGTTGAATTTCTGAAATGTGCGAAGAAAAAAAGTTAAACGTTTTAACAAAAGTGAACCTTTTTGTGGACTGTCTTTACATCTAATAATTCATTTTCAGACACTGACAGCACAGAGTGAAATAAATGAATGAAGGAGTATTTAAAGGAATATGTGTGTGTGTGTGTGTGTGTGTGTGTGTGTGTGTGTGTGTGTGTGTGTGTGTGTGCGTGCGTGCGTGCGTGCGCGTGCGTGCGTGCGTGTGTGTGTGTGTGTGTGTGTGTGTGTGTGTGTGTGTGTGTGTGTGATTCTGTATGTTTTTGGACTAACAAGCAAGGTCAGAGTTTCCTCCCTGTAGTTACACACATTAGACTAGACACTAAGACCCTACCCATAATCCCCCAGTAGACCAGACACAAGATCCAATGCGGTTTGTGAGCAAGTTCTTCTTCTCCTCATATGCTGTAAAGTGCACTAACTTCGCTGCACTTTACAAAACAAATGATTTTTCATGAACATCAGATACGAACTGTACTGTTTTAGTAAATACAGCTTCAATTACAGTCTGTTTTTCACAATCAGAAGGCTTTTCAAATTCAGAAGGCTTGGGATAATTCACACATATAAAGTAGTGTTATGTGCTTTTTGGAGCTTGACAGTCAGAATCACCATCCCTTGATTCTTGTGTTTCACGAATGAAATGTCATTACATTTTGGAGAGACATGTGGGAGAGAAATTATGGCATTTTTATTATTGGGAGAGCTATTCTGTTTATATAACTATAAATGTATTAGTAGTAGCACTTACAATTCATTTAAATTTGGGAAATTTTAAGAGCCCTATTTGTATATTTACATTTGTAGTTCTGTATTTTTACGAAAATTTACAGATGATAATAGCATAATGTAAGGCTACAATAAGTAAATTCTCTTTAAATTTTCATTATTCATCAGGAACAAACTACAATACATTTTGGATGAAAAAAATAACTTAGGATACTGTAGGCTTTTGTTTCAGATTAATTTTTGTCAGCTGAAGTAATAATTTAAATGTTTTTTTTTTTAATTATTATTATTATTATTTATCTTTTATCATTAATTACGACTCTCTCAAAGCAGCTTTAGGCCAATGAAGCAATCTTATTGTTGAGTCATGATGGGCTTCAATTGAACTCAACTTTGAACAGTTGTTGTACTGAGACATTTACTAAATTGCAGTTAAGAACACAGAAACATTTAGCCAAATTATTATGAAGCATCCCAACAACTGATTAAAGTATCCAGACTACATAAAATATAAAGTTTTGAAGAAATGGAAAAAGGTTAATTTCTGAATGATTTAGCACGATACTGTTCTAGGGCACTAAAAGAAAAATTGCTAGTCTGCTTTATTGATAAAACCAAGACATAGCATAAACTAAAACATATTATCTATTTCTGCAAGGATTTGGACTAAAAACTAAGTTTAGAGTTTCCTCCCATCAGTAAAACACATTAGTCTCTGGACACTAAGACCCTACCCATAATCCCCCAGTAGACCCACCTGCTGAGGTGAATATAAAGTCCAGGTCTGACAGCACAAAGACACCAAAGCTCAGCACAGGAGCATCCTGAACATCTCTACACACTGAGACATCATGTACACAAGAGCCTCCCTCTCCATTCTGCTGCTGCTGTTTGGCGTCTCACAGGCGTCTCCTCTCAGGGTAAGATCCGGTCTAGTATCTCACTTAAATGATCAACGTTCCTCAAGAGTCGTTTTAAACATCTCTGTTTCTGCCACCAGGAGGAAAGTTTTGAAGGAGTGTTTGTGTCAGAGCCGGAAAGTGTGGACATCACTACAAGGATTTTGGAGTCCAACAATGGTCAGACACCTTGTAGATTTCTATAAAGCCAACAATGGGTTTCACAAAATAGTTGGAAAAAAATAGTTGTGAAGTACAGATATTTCATTTATTCTCTTTAAAAACAGGATCTTCTGAAGTCTTGATTGAAGGAGATCTGGTGTTTCCCAAAACCAGAAATGCTCTCTACTGTTTTAACAACAACTGTTTCTGGAAGAAAAACTCTAACAACATAGTGGAGGTCCCTTACATAGTGAGCAGTGAATTCTGTGAGTGAATCTCCTTCATTTACTGAACATATCTATCATTCGTGTAGATCTCATCTTAAACATTTGTGTATTTTTGTTTGCAGCTTCTAATGAGAAATCAGTGATTACGAACGCCATGTCCACCTTTCACTCCAGAACCTGCATCCGCTTTGTGCCCAGATCAACTCAGACCGACTACATCAGTATTGAGAACAAAGATGGGTGAGAAGTATCATACAATATTAACATGAAACATTAACCAGTCCTTAATCCAAAGTCATTAAAAAAAAAAAAAAAAAAAATCTATATAAATAAAACCCCTATATTTCTCTCTGCTCTCAGGTGCTTCTCTTCTCTTGGTAGAACTGGTGGCAAACAGGTAGTCTCCCTCAACAGACAAGGCTGTGTGTATCACGGCATCGCTCAGCATGAGCTCAATCATGCTCTGGGCTTCTATCATGAGCAAACAAGGAGTGATCGCGACCAGTATGTAAGGATCAACTTTGAGAACATCTCTCCTGATATGGCCTACAACTTCCAGAAACAAAACACCAACAACCAAAACACTCCATATGACTACGGCTCTGTCATGCACTATGGAAGAACAGCCTTCTCTATCCAGCCCGGCCTGGAAACCATCACCCCAATTCCTGATAGGACGGTGGAAATCGGACAGAGGCAAGGAATGTCCAACATTGACATCCTGAGGATCAACAAGCTGTATGGATGCTGAAGATGAGTTTTACATGTATGTGGTGTTTAATGTAGTTCACTTTCCCGTAACTGAAGAATCGAATGAGGTGATGGTCTTTGTCTTTTATTGGTGTTAAATTTCTGTAATGTGTGGCTGAGTAAAGAAAAATCAAGTTAATAAAAAAAAATGAACATGCAATAAAATGTATTTATTTTTCTCTTTAAAATGAAATGCCTGATTCCATAAATTATCAGAAGACACGTTTCATTTATGTCATAGATGGGGAATAATGACTAGCACTGATTGTCATAAAACAAAGCTTCTTTCAGACATACAATTAAGTTCCAGGGGCATGTTGCATAAACTGCCTAGATTAGACTTAAAAAGTTGGTCATCCAATTAATTTTTTTCAAGACTGGTCATAAATTTTAAAGTCAGCTTTAAAAAGGTAGTTTGGTCTAATGTGAATCAAAAAAGTAAGACTGCTTATTCTAAGTCAAGTCACCTTTATTTGTATAGCGCTTTAAACCAAAAAGATTGTGTCAAAGCAACTGAAAAACATGAATTAGGAAAACAGCTTGTCAATAATGGAAAATTACAGTTAAAGGCAGTTCATCATTGAATTCAGTGATGTCATTATTCTCAGTTCAGTTTAAATAGTATCTGTGCAATCATGTGCAATCAAGTCAACGATATCGCTGTAGATGAAGTGACCACAACTAAGCAAGCCAGAGGCGACAGCGGCAAGGAACCAAAACTCCATCGGTGACAGAATGGAGGAAAAACCTTGGAAGAAACCAGGCTCAGTCGGGGGGCAGTTCACCTCTGACCAAACGAAACAAGCAGTTCAATTCCAGGCTGCAGCAAAGTCAGATTTTGCAGAAGAATCATCTGTTTCCTGTTCTTGTCCCGGGGGTCATCTGAGACAAGGTCTTTACAGGGGATCTGTATTTGGTGCTGTAGTTGTCTTGGTCTCCGCTGACATTCAGGGCAGTAGAGGTCCTTTCTAGGTGCTGATCCACCATCTGGTCTGGATACGTACTGGATCCGGGTGACTGCAGTGACCCTCTGATCTGGATACAGACTGGATCTGGCGGCTACGGTGACCTCGAAAAAATAGATAAACAGGTTATTATAAGCATAGATGTCATTCTTCTAATGATGTAGCAAGTGCATTGGTTGTTATGAGAAGTGTTCCTGGTTCCAGTTTACCTAATCAATGCAGCCTCAAAATCCATTAACGGATTTTGATATTAGAAGCATATTTTTGTGTTATGTGTAAGCCAGGTTAAAGAGATGGGTCTTTAATCTAGATTTAAACTGCACTGTCTGCCTCCCGAACAATATAAGGTAGATTATTCCAGAGTTTAACCTGTTAAATGTCACCCCGTCCCGTATACGGGACGCCTACGTTGACTATACTATATTACAATCAAATCTAATCTAATCTTGACAAACTATATATCGTTGGAAAGGTCTAAGACTCCCAAATATATATTTTACCAATATTTTTTGTTAAAAATTATGTAGGAAAAGTAATAGATGAATTTATGACAAGAGTGCACCCTCAGAAATCTACATTACAAAAGGAGCTTTTACCTTTGTTTAAAAAAAAGACTTCCTCGTTGCCTTTTTCCCTATCACTTTTTAGAAATCATCAGAAGTTATATATCACTTGAAAACATAAAATCTCAAAATTCATCCTTCAAAACCCATTTTAAAATCAGACATTGCATTACCATGTAAAATGGTACATCAAAAACATGTTACAAAATGTTTTCAGTCATGAATTATAAAAATTTAGGTTTGTATCATGCACATTCATGTCTATCTTCAAAAACATGAGTGACAGTTAACAGGTTAAGTGTTAAAGAGGAAAAGGATCTGCCGCCTGCAGTTGATTTTGATATTCTATGTATTATGAAATTAAAGTTTTGAGAATGCAGAGGATGTGGAGGACTATAATGTAACAAGAGCTCATTCAAAAACTGAGGTGCTAAACTATTCAGGACTTTATAACTAATAAGCAAGATTTTAAAATCTATACAATGTTTGATAGGGAGCCAGTGCAGTGTTGACAGAACCGGTGTAACATGGTCAAACTTTCTGGTTCTAGTAAGAACTCTAGCTGCTGCATTTTGGACTAACTGGAGTTTATTAAGCGTGCAGAACAACCACACAATAGAGCATTACAATAATCTAACCTTGAGGTCATAAACGCATGGATTAACATTTCTGCATTTGACATTGAGAGCATAGGCCATAATTTATATATATATTTTTGAGATGGAAAAATGCGAATGTGAAAAATAAATGTGGCTTTATAGGGAAATAATGCTATCAAATAGCACACCTAACTGAGCAGCCATTAAGTCTTAGACAACGTTCTAGGTTATTACATGCAGAGTTTTTAGGTCCTATAATTAACACCTCTGATTGATTTTACAGAATTTAGCAGCAAGAAATTACTTGTCATCCAGTTTTTATATCGACTATGCATTCCTTTAGTTTTTCAAATTGATATGTTTTGTAGAAATATAGAGCTGAGTATCATCAGCATAACAGTGAAAGCTAACACCGTGCTTCCTGATGATACCACCCTAGTGTAACATGTAAATCGTGAAAAGTAACGGCCCTAGAACTGAGCCTTGAGGTACTCCAAACTGAACTTGTGATCGATATGATACCTCTTCATTCACTGCTACGGATTGATGGCAGTCATTTAAGTACAATTTAAACCATGCTTCTTCACTTCCATTAATGCCAAAGAAGTTTTCTAGTCTATGCAAAATATTGTTGTGGTCAATAGTGTCGAACGCAGCACAAAGATCCAATAAAACTAATAGAGAGATACAACCACGATCAGATGATAAGAGGAGGTCATTTGTAACTCTAAGGAGAGCAGTCTCTGTACTATGATACGGTCTAAATCCTGACTGGAAATCCTCATAGATAAAAGTTTTCTCTAAGAAGGAATATACTTGTGAGGATAATACCTTATCTAGTATCTTGGACAGAAATGGGAGATTCGAGATTGGTTTATAATTAACTAGCTCTTTGGGGTCAAGTTGTGGTTTTTTGATGAGAGGCTTAATAACAGCCAGTTTGAAGGTTTTGGGGACATATCCTAATGAAAATGAGGAATTATTTAATAGTCAGAAAAGAATCTATGACTTCTGAAAGCACCTCTTTTATGAGCTTAGGTGAAATAGGGTCTAACATACATGGTGTTGGTTTAGATGAATTAACAATTTTAATTGTTATTTTAATAATTTTTGTTTTCTTCTAAAAGAGATGAAAAGTAATCAGATCTAGCCGTTTTTAATGCTTTTCTGTAGGATAGGTTACTTTCCTGTCAAGCAATACACAATACTTCTAGTTTTGTTTTTGTCCAGCTGCGCTCCATTTTCCAGGCTGGTCTCTTTAGGGTGTGAGTATGCTCATTATACCATGGTGTCAGACTGTTTTCCTTAACCTTCCTTACGCATAAAGGACCAACTGTATTTAAAATGCTAGAAAAGAGAAAGTCCATATTTTCGGTTACATCATCAAGTTGTTCTGAGGTTTTGGATATGCTAAGGAATTTGGATACATCAGGAAGATAACTTAAACAGCAGTCTTTTGTGGTAGAAGTGATGGTTCTACCATACTTGTAGAAGTAGAATTTACAATTTTAGTTAAATGACATTGCAAAAAACTAAATAATGATCTGAGATATAATCGATTGGCTGCATAATTTCAACACCATCAACATCAATTCCATGTGACAGTATTAAATCTAGAGTATGATTACGACAATGAGTAGGTCTTGAGACGTGTTGTCTAACCCCAATAGAGTTCAGAATGTCTATAAATGCTGATCCCAATGCATCTTTTTCATTAATAACATGGCTATTAAAATCACCAATAATTAAAACTTTATCTATAGCCAGCACTAACTCAGATATGAAATGACCAAACTCTTTAATAAAGTATGTATGATGCCCTGTATAAATAAATAAATAAATAATATTCTGATTTTTCCAGATCAAACAATTTATACAGAAGCAGTTGCCTCACATTCCTAATTGTCACCCTGAAATCGCTCATTTCTAATTTACTATAACAGAGGATCTATGACATAACATATTGATATTCCTCTTGCATTCCTCGTGCATGGTTTAATGAGGTGTAAAATACTATATACATATATTTTTGTCCTTTTCATTTTAGAGTTGGAGTCGAATATGATTTTTACACATTAATTCAGGCACGATTTCACATTGACATCAATATTTTGCTCTGCATTTAACCCATCCGAAGTGCACACACACAGAGCAGTGAACACAAACACACACACGGTGTGTGTGTGTTCACTGCTCTGTGTGTGTGCACTTCGGATGGGTTAAATGCAGAGCACAAATTCTGAGTATGGGTCACCATACTTGGCTGAATGTCAAGTCACTTTTACTTTCACATTTCATGTCCGTTTATTTATTTGGTAACTAGTCATGTATACATGGTCATGTATTATTGCAAAAAAAAAAAAAAAAAAAAACACCTTTACCCGATTCATAAAAACTGCAAAAAATATAAAGTCTTATGCACTTTGATTATCTTTATTTTCCCACCACTATCACACATTTCAGAACTTGAACACCACCAGAAAGTGCTAGATGCTAGAAAAGCTAGAATGCTAGAAAAGAGAAAGTCCATATTTTCGGTTACATCATCAAGTTGTTCTGAGGTTTTGGATATGCTAAGGAATTTGGATACATCAGGAAGATAACTTAAACAGCAGTCTTTTGTGGTAGAAGTGATGGTTCTACCATACTTGTAGAAGTAGAATTTACAATTTTAGTTAAATGACATTGCAAAAAACTAAATAATGATCTGAGATATAATCGATTGGCTGCATAATTTCAACACCATCAACATCAATTCCATGTGACAGTATTAAATCTAGAGTATGATTACGACAATGAGTAGGTCTTGAGACGTGTTGTCTAACCCCAATAGAGTTCAGAATGTCTATAAATGCTGATCCCAATGCATCTTTTTCATTAATAACATGGCTATTAAAATCACCAATAATTAAAACTTTATCTATAGCCAGCACTAACTCAGATATGAAATGACCAAACTCTTTAATAAAGTATGTATGATGCCCTGTATAAATAAATAAATAAATAATATTCTGATTTTTCCAGATCAAACAATTTATACAGAAGCAGTTGCCTCACATTCCTAATTGTCACCCTGAAATCGCTCATTTCTAATTTACTATAACAGAGGATCTATGACATAACATATTGATATTCCTCTTGCATTCCTCGTGCATGGTTTAATGAGGTGTAAAATACTATATACATATATTTTTGTCCTTTTCATTTTAGAGTTGGAGTCGAATATGATTTTTACACATTAATTCAGGCACGATTTCACATTGACATCAATATTTTGCTCTGCATTTAACCCATCCGAAGTGCACACACACAGAGCAGTGAACACAAACACACACACGGTGTGTGTGTGTTCACTGCTCTGTGTGTGTGCACTTCGGATGGGTTAAATGCAGAGCACAAATTCTGAGTATGGGTCACCATACTTGGCTGAATGTCAAGTCACTTTTACTTTCACATTTCATGTCCGTTTATTTATTTGGTAACTAGTCATGTATACATGGTCATGTATTATTGCAAAAAAAAAAAAAAAAAAAAACACCTTTACCCGATTCATAAAAACTGCAAAAAATATAAAGTCTTATGCACTTTGATTATCTTTATTTTCCCACCACTATCACACATTTCAGAACTTGAACACCACCAGAAAGTAAAGACCATCATCACTACTCATCTACAGACACATGGTCCATATTTAATTATTTCTCATCTTCAGCATCCATACAGCTTGTTGACCCTTAGAATGTCGATGTTGGACATTCCCTGGCTCTGTCCGATTTCCACTGTCTTATCAGGAATGGGAATGATGGTTTCCAGGCCATAACGGATGGAGAAGGTAGTTTTTCCATAGTGCATGACGGAGCCGTAGTCATATGGAGTGTTTTGGTTGTTGGTTTTTTGTTTCTGGAAGCTGTCAACCTTATCAGGAATTATGTTATCCCAGTTGATCCTGACGTACTGGTCGCGATTGCTCCTGGTGTGCTCATGGTAGAAGCCCAGGGCATGAAGGAGCTCATGCTGAACAAGGCCGTGATAAACACAATCATTCCTTCTGAGGGAGACCACCTGTTTTCCACCAGTTCTACCATAAGAAGAGAAGCACCTGAGAGCAGAGAGGAAATAATGGGGTTAAATATAATCAATGTTTTGGACTAAGGTAAGTTAAATGTTTTTAATTTAGTATGATAGTTCTCACCCATCTTTGTTCTCAATACTGATGTAGTCGGTCTGAGTTGATCTGGGCACAAAGCGGATGCAGGTTTTGGAGTGAAAGGTGGACATGGCGTTCGTCATCACTGATTTCTCATTAGAAGCTGCAAACAAAAAGGCTGACAGATTTAAAAGGAGATCTACACGAATGAGAGATATTTTCAATGAATTAAGGAGATTCACTCACAGTATTCCCTGCTCACTATGTAAGGGACCTCCACTATGTTGTTAGAGTTTTTCTTCCTGAAACAATTGTTGTTAAAGCAGTAGAGAGCATTTCTGTTTTTGGGAAACACCAGATCTCCTTCAATCAAGACTTCAGAAGATCATGTATTCAAGAGAACCATACTGATAAAATAACAGAACATACAGTATTTATACATCTTGAACACTTTTTACTACTATTTTGTAAAACCCACTGCTGACTTTACAGAAGGTGTCTGACCATTGTTGGACTCCAAAATCCTTGTAGTGATGTCCACACTTTCCGGCTCTGACACAAACACTCCTTCAAAACTTTCCTCCTGGTGGCAGAAACAGAGATGTTTAAAACGACTCTTGAGGAACGTTGATCATTTAAGTGAGACACTAGATCGGATCTTACCATGAGAGGAGACGCCTGTGAGACGCCAAACAGCAGCAGCAGAATGGAGAGGGAGGCTCTTGTGTCCATGATGTCTCAGTGTGTAGAGATGTTCAGGATGCTCCTGTGCTGAGTTTTGGTGTCTTTGTGCTGTCAGACCTGGACTTTATATTCACCTCAGCAGGTGGGTCTACTGGGGGATTATGGGTAGGGTCTTAGTGTCCAGAGACTAATGTGTGTAACTAATGGGAGGAAACTCTGATCTTACCTGTTAGTCCAAATCCTTGAAGAAACAAATACTAAACTAATGTTCAAGTAATGTATTTATTGGTAACACTAAAGTGGACGTGCAGTAATGTTTGTGTTTTAGCACCAGAACTTCAAGCACTGAAAAATAGAACTTCTTCCATTTCAATGGAACTGTACGGATTTATTCAGTTGCTGGGATAATAATAATAAGATATAATAAGTTTTATGTATATGCAATATTGTCTTTCCAGTTCTAAAGCATGCTTTATAACATCCTTTATAATAAATGGACTTAAATTTTTATTTGGTCCTAACCACAATGATGGGTTTCATTTGACCTCAACTTTGAACAGTTTTTGTTCTGAGACCTTTTACTAAATTGCAGTTAAGAACAAAGAAACATTTAGCTAATTATTATGAAGCAACCCAACAACTGAATAAAATAACCAGACTACATAACAAAATATACAGTTCTGCTGAAATGGAAGCAGATTTGTTTCTCAATGACTTAGCATGATACTGTTCTAGGGCACTAAGAAAACAAAAAACTACAGCTAGTCTACTTTATTGTTAAAACAATTAGATAGCGTAAACTAAAACATATTTTCTGTTTCTGCAAGGATTTGGACTTACAAGTATAAGGTTACAGTTTACTCCCATTAGTTACACACATTAGTCTTTGGGAACTAAGACCCAACCCACAATCCCCCAGTAGACCCACCTGCTCAAGTGAATATAAAGTCTAGGTCTGACAGCACAAAGACACCAAAGCTCAGCACAGGAGCATCCTGAACATCTCTACACACTGAGACATCATGTACACAAGAGCCTCCCTCTCCATTCTGCTGCTGCTGTTTGGCGTCTCACAGGCGTCTCCTATCATGGTAAGATCCGATCTAGTATCTCGTTTAAGTGATCAATGTTCCTCAAATGACTCTTTTTTTAAACATCTCTGTTTTTGCAGGAGGAAATGTTTGTGTCTGAGCCGGAAAGTGTGGACATCACTACAAGGATTTTGGAGTCCAACAATGGTCAGACACCTTGTAGATTTCTATAAAGCCAGCAATGGGTTTCACAAATAGTTGGAAAAAATTGTCGTGAAGTATAAATATCTCATTAAATCTCTTTAAATACAGGATCTTCTGAAGTCTTGATTGAAGGAGATCTGGTGTTTCCCAAAACCAGAAATGCTCTCTACTGTTTTAACAACAACTGTTTCTGGAAGAAAAACTCTAACAACATAGTGGAGGTCCCTTACATAGTGAGCAGTGAATTCTGTGAGTGAATCTCCTTCATTTACTGAACATATCTATCATTCGTGTAGATCTCATTTTAAACATTTGTGTATTTTTGTTTGCAGCTTCTAATGAGAAATCAGTGATTACGAACGCCATGTCCACCTTTCACTCCAGAACCTGCATCCGCTTTGTGCCCAGATCAACTCAGACAGACTACATCAGTATTGAGAACAGAGATGGGTGAGAACTATCATTCAATATTAACATGAAACATTCACCAGTCCTTAATCCAAAGTCAAAAAAAAAACAATAATCTATATAAATAAAACCCCTATATTTCTCTCTGCTCTCAGGTGCTTCTCTTCTCTTGGTAGAACTGGTGGCAAACAGGTAGTCTCCCTCAACAGACAAGGCTGTGTGTATCACGGCATCGCTCAGCATGAGCTCAATCATGCTCTGGGCTTCTATCATGAGCAAACAAGGAGTGATCGCGACCAGTATGTAAGGATCAACTTTGAGAACATCTCTCCTGATATGGCCTACAACTTCCAGAAACAAAACACCAACAACCAAAACACTCCATATGACTACGGCTCTGTCATGCACTATGGAAGAACAGCCTTCTCTATCCAGCCCGGCCTGGAAACCATCACCCCAATTCCTGATAGGACGGTGGAAATCGGACAGAGGCAAGGAATGTCCAACATTGACATCCTGAGGATCAACAAGCTGTATGGATGCTGAAGATGAGTTTTACATGTATGTGGTGTTTAATGTAGTTCACTTTCCCGTAACTGAAGAATCGAATGAGGTGATGGTCTTTGTCTTTTATTGGTGTTAAATTTCTGTAATGTGTGGCTGAGTAAAGAAAAATCAAGTTAATAAAAAAAAATGAACATGCAGTAAAATGTACTTATTTTTCTCTTTAAAATGAAATGCCTGATTCCATAAATTATCAGAAGACACGTTTCATTTATGTCATAGATGGGGAATAATGACTAGCACTGATTGTCATAAAACAAAGCTTCTTTCAGACATACAATTAAGTTCCAGGGGCATGTTGCATAAACTGCCTAGATTAGACTTAAAAAGTTGGTCATCAAATTAATTTTTTTCAAGATGGGTCATCAATTTTAAAGTCAGCTTTAAAAAGGTAGTTTGGTCTAATGTGAATCAAAAAAGTAAGACTGATTATTCTAAGTCAAGTCACCTTTATTTATATAGCGCTTTAAACCAAAAAGATTGTGTCAAAGCAACTGAAAAACATGAATTAGGAAAACAGCTTGTCAATAATGGAAAATTACAGTTAAAGGCAGTTCATCATTGAATTCAGTGATGTCATTATTCTCAGTTCAGTTTAAATAGTATCTGTGCAATCATGTGCAATCAAGTCAACGATATCGCTGTAGATTAAGTGACCACAACTAAGCAAGCCAGAGGCGACAGCGGCAAGGAACCAAAACTCCATCGGTGACAGAATGGAGGAAAAACCTTGGGAGAAACCAGGCTTTGTTGACAGTTGTTGTTAAAACACGTAAGAGCATTTCTAGTTTTGGGAAACACCAGATCTCCTTCAATCAAGACTTCAGAAGATCCTGTATTCAAGAGAACCATACTGATAAAATAACAGAACATACAGTATTTAAACATCTTGAACACTTTTTACTACTATTTTGTAAAACCCATTGCTGACTTTACAGAAGGTGTCTGACCATTGTTGGACTCCAAAATCCTTGTAGTGATGTCCACACTTTCCGGCTCTGACACAAACACTCCTTCAAAACTTTCCTCCTGGTGGCAGAAACAGAGATGTTTAAAACGACTCTTGAGGAACGTTGATCATTTAAGTGAGATACTAGACCGGATCTTACCCTGAGAGGAGACGCCTGTGAGACGCCAAACAGCAGCAGCAGAATGGAGAGGGAGGCTCTTGTGTCCATGATGTCTCAGTGTGTAGAGATGTTCAGGATGCTCCTGTGCTGAGCTTTGGTGTCTTTGTGCTGTCAGACCTGGACTTTATATTCACCTCAGCAGGTGGGTCTACTGGGGGATTATGGGTAGGGTCTTAGTGTCCAGAGACTAATGTGTGTAACTAATGCGAGGAAACTCTGACCTATACCTGTTAGTCCAAATCCTTGCTGAAACAAATACTAAACTAATGTTCAAGTAATGTATTTATTGGTAACACTAAAGTGGACATGCAGTAATGTTTGTGTTTTAGCACCAGAACTTCAAACACTGAAAAATAGAACTGCTTCCATTTCAGTGGAACTGTACGGATTTATTCAGTTGCTGGGATAATAATGATAAGTTATAATAAGTTTTATGTATATACAATATTGTCTTTCCAGTTCTAAAGCATGCTTTATAACATTCTTTATAATAAATGGACTTAAATGTTTATTTGGTCCTAACCACATTGATAATTCGTCCCTGCACCAATGTTAATTACCATGTTAATTTTGATAGATCAGTTAAACAAATGTAAGAAGTATTTTTGACCCTGGACAACAAAACCAGTCAAAAGGGTCCATTTCTCGAAACATATATATATATCATCATGTACAACCATACATTAACGTAAACCATACAGGTTAGGGTCGGACAATATTTGGTCAAGAAACAACTATTTTAATATTTGGAATCTGACGGTGCGAAATCACCTTTAAAGATATCGAAATGAAGTTAGCCAGGCATATTACTAATTAAAATTAAGTTTTAATATATTTACAGTAGGACATTTACAAAATATCTTCATGGAAAAAAGATCTTTACTTAATAACATAATTAAAGAAAAATCGATAATTTTGACCCATACAAAGTATTTCATGGCTATTGCTACAAATATACCCCAGCGACTTAAGACTTGTTTTGTGGTCCAGGGTCACATTTGTGATTCTGTAAGTTTATGGACTAACAAGCAAGGTCAGAGTTTCCTCACTGTAGGCTTTTGTTTCAGATTACTTTGTGTCAGCTGAAGTAATAATTTAAATATGTTTTATTTTTTTTCATTATTTATTATTATTTATCATTAATTACGACTCTCTTATGGCAGCTTTAGGCCAGTGAAGCAGTCTTATTGTTGAGTCATGATGGGCTTCATTTGAAGTCAACTTTGAACAGTTTTTGTTCTTAGACCTTTTACTAAATTGCAGTTAAGAACAAAGAAACATTAAGCTAATTATTATGAAGCAACCCAACAACTGAATAAAATAACCAGACTACATAACAAAATATACAGTTCTGTTGAGATGGAAGCAGATTTGTTTCCCAATGACTTAGCATGATACTGTTCTAGGGCACTAAGAAAACAAAAACTACAGCTAGTCTACTTTAGTGTTAAAACAATTAGATAGCGTAAACTAAAACATATTTTCTGTTTCTGCAAGGATTTGGACTTAAAAAGTATAAGGTTACAGTTTACTCCCATTAATTACACACATTAGTCTCTGGACACTAAGACCCTACCCACAATCCCCCAGTAGACCCACCTGCTCAAGTGAATATAAAGTCTAGGTCTGACAGCACAAAGACACCAAAGCTTGGCACAGGAGCATCCTGAACATCTCTACACACTGAGACATCATGTACACAAGAGCCTCCCTCTCCATTCTGCTGCTGCTGTTTGGCGTCTCACAGGCGTCTCCTATCATGGTAAGATCCGATCTAGTATCTCGTTTAAGTGATCAATGTTCCTCAAATGACTCTTTTTTTAAACATCTCTGTTTTTGCAGGAGGAAGTGTTTGTGTCTGAGCCGGAAAGTGTGGACATCACTACAAGGATTTTGGAGTCCAACAATGGTCAGACACCTTGTAGATTTCTATAAAGCCAACAATGGGATTCACAAAATAGTTGGAAAAAATTGTCGTGAAGTATAAATATCTCATTAAATCTCTTTAAATACAGGATCTTCTGAAGTCTTGATTGAAGGAGATCTGGTGTTTCCCAAAACCAGAAATGCTCTCTACTGTTTTAACAACAACTGTTTCTGGAAGAAAAACTCTAACAACATAGTGGAGGTCCCTTACATAGTGAGCAGTGAATTCTGTGAGTGAATCTCCTTCATTTACTGAACATATCTATCATTCGTGTAGATCTCATCTTAAACATTTGTGTATTTTTGTTTGCAGCTTCTAATGAGAAATCAGTGATGACGAACGCCATGTCCACCTTTCACTCCAAAACCTGCATCCGCTTTGTGCCCAGATCAACTCAGACCGACTACATCAGTATTGAGAACAGAGATGGGTGAGAACTATCATTCAATATTAACATGAAACATTCACCAGTCCTTAATCCAAAGTCAAAAAAAAAAAAAAATCTATATAAATAAAACACCTATATTTCTCTCTGCTCTCAGGTGCTTCTCTTCTCTTGGTAGAACTGGTGGCAAACAGGTGGTCTCCCTCAACAGACAAGGCTGTGTGTATCACGGCATCGCTCAGCATGAGCTCAATCATGCTCTGGGCTTCTATCATGAGCAAACAAGGAGTGATCGCGACCAGTATGTAAGGATCAACTTTGAGAACATCTCTCCTGATATGGCCTACAACTTCCAGAAACAAAACACCAACAACCAAAACACTCCATATGACTACGGCTCTGTCATGCACTATGGAAGAACAGCCTTCTCTATCCAGCCCGGCCTGGAAACCATCACTCCAATTCCTGATAGGACGGTGGAAATCGGACAAAGGCAAGGAATGTCCAACATTGACATCCTGAGGATCAACAAGCTGTATGGATGCTGAAGATGAGTTTTACATGTATGTGGTGTTTAATGTAGTTCACTTTCCCTTAACTGAAGAATCGGATGAGGTGATGGTCTTTGTCTTTTATTGGTGTTAAATTTCTGTAATGTGTGGCTGAGTAAAGAAAAATCAAGTTAATAAAAAAAATGAACATGCAGTAAAATTGATTTGATTTTTCTCTTTAAAATGAAATGTCTGATTCCATAAATTATCAGAAGACACGTTTCATTTCTGTCATAGATGGGGAATAATGACTAGCACTGATTGTCATAAAACAAAGCTTCTTTCAGACAAACAATTAAGTTCCAGCGGCAGGTTGCATAAACTGCCTAGATTAGACTTAAAAAGTTGGTCATCCAATACATTTTTTTCAAGACAGGTCATACATTTTAAAGTCAGCTTTAAAAATGTTGGTTGGTCTAATGTGAATTAAAAAAGTAAGACTGTTTATTCTAAGTCAAGTTAACTTTTTTTCTATAGCGCTTTAAATAAAAGTGTCAAAGCAACTGAAAAACATTAATTCAGTGATGTCATAATCTCAGTTTATTTTAAATAGCATCTGTGCAATCATTTGCAATCAAGTCAACGATATCGCTGTAGATGAAGTTACCCCGACTAAGCAAGCCAGAGGCGACAGCGGCAATGAACCGAAACTCGAATCTGTGATAGAATGGAGGAAAAACCTTGGGAGAAACCAGGCTCAGTCGGGGGCCAGTTCTCCTCTGACCAGACGAAACCAGTAGTTCAATTCCAGGCTGCAGCAAAGTCAGATTTTGCAGAAGAATCATCTGTTTCCTGTGGTCTTGTCCTGGTGGTCCTCTGAGACAAGGTCTTTACAGGGGATCTGTATTTGGTGCTGTAGTTGTCTTGGTCTCCGCTGACATTCAAGGCTGTAGAGGTCCTTTCTAGGTGCTGATCCACCATCTGGTCTGGATACGTACTGGATCCGGGTGACTGCAGTGACCTTCAGATCTGGATGCAGACTGGATCTGGCGGCTACGGTGACCTCGATAAAAGAGAGAAACAGATTATTATTAGCCTAGATGTCATTCTTCTAATGATGGAGCAAGTGCATTGGGTGTTATGGGAAGTGTTCCCGATTCCAGTTTACCTAATCAATGCAGCCTCAAATACATTAACGGATTTTGATATTAGAAGCATATTATTGTGTTATGTGTAAGCCAGGTTAAAGAGATGGGTCTTTAATCTAGATTTAAACTGCACTGTCTGCCTCCCGAACAATATTAGGTAGATTATTCCAGAGTTTAAGTGTTAAATAGGATAAGGATCTGGCAATTTTTTTTATATGGACTATGCATTCCTTTAGTTTTTCAAATTGGTACGTTTTGAAGAAATATAGAGCTGAGTATCATCAGTGTTAGGGGAAATTACAGTTAAAAGCCAAGGACCAGATATTTGGCAATGAAGACCAGGAATCAGAGATAAGTTCAATTAATAATAATAATTTTACTTGAAGAAAATAGTTTGCAATTTCATCAGCAGAAGTGAGCTTCAATACTCTCGACGGAGTTCGTAGGCCGCCCCCCTTACAACTCAAAATCAACCACAGTTATACCCTGACAGAGGATACTAATTGCGTCAATACATAAGTCAACAAAATTCTGATTGGTTTAAAAACCTATATAAACTCTCCAAAGACGTATATCTGATACGCTGGACACTGGCAGTTGATCGTTTGTCCTGGGACTGTCTGAGCCTCTCCCTGTACAGACACATACTAACACACATACACAGAGAACTTATCTAAAATTCAAGGCTTTCTAGCACTGGTGAGTTTCTTATTATTATGGTTGGATACACACACATAATATGTGGACATTAATCTTCATGAAAATAAATACAGGGTAGAAAAGGATTCTTTAATATCTCAGAAGCGCACATAAGGTTACACATTTCACTCTTGCCATAACTTGATTAATAGTCAAACAATAAATCATGTAATAATATAATTAATATCAGTATGAAGGATATGGCAACTCGGCATCCACTCCTTCATCAGCATAACAGTGAAAGCTAACACCGTGCTTCCTGATGATATCACCCTAAAGTAACGGCCCTAGAACTGAGCCTTGAGGTACTCCAAACTGCACTTGTGATCGATATGATACCTCTTCATTCACTGCAACGAATTGATGGCGGTCATTTAAGTACAATTTAAACCATGCTAATGCACTTCCATTAATGCCAAAGAAGTTTTCTAGTCTATGCAAAATAATGTTGTGGTCAATAGTGTCGAACGCAGCACTAAGATCCAATAAAACTAATAGAGAGATACAACCACAATTAGATGATAAGAGGAGGTAATTTGTAACTCTAAGGAGAGCAGTCTCAGTACTATGATACGGTCTAAATCCCTTTTATGAGCTTAGGTGAAACAGGGTCTGACATACATGCTGTTGGTTTAGATGAATTAACAAGTTTATACAATTCTTCCTCTCCTATAGTAGAGAATGAGTGGAACTGTTCCTCAGGGGGTATATAGTGCACTGTCTGATGCGATACTGTAGCTGACGGCTGCATGGTAACAATTTTATCTCTAATAGTATCGATCTTAGAAGTTAAGTAGTTCATAAAGTCATTACTGCTGTGATGTTGGGAAACGTCAACACTTGCTGATACTTTATTTTTTGTTCATTTAGCCACTGTATTGAATACATTTCTGGGGTTATGTTTGTTTTCTTCTAAAAGAGAGGAAAAGTAATCAGATCTAGCCGTTTTTAATGCTTTTCTGTAGGATAGTTTACTTTCCTGTCAAGCAATACAAAATACTTCTAGTTTTGTTTTTGTCCAGCTGCGCTCCATTTTCCAGGCTGGTCTCTTTAGGGTGTGAGTATGCTCATTATACCATGGTGTCAGACTGTTTTCCTTAACCTTCCTTATGCATAAAGGAACAACTGTATTTAAAATGCTAGAAAAGAGAAAGTCCATAGTTTTGGTTACATCATCAAGTTGTTCTGAGGTTTTGGATATGCTAAGGAATTTGGATACATCAGGAAGATAACTTACAAAGCAGTCTTTTGTGGTAGAAGTGATGGTTCTACCATACTTGTAGAAGTAGAATTTACAGTTTTAGTTAAATGACGTTGCAAAAAAAATTAATAATGATCTGAGATATAATCGATTGGCTGCATAATTTCAACACCATCAACATCAATTCCATGTGACAGTATTAAATCTAGAGTATGATTACAACAATGAGTAGGTCTTGAGACGTGTTGTCTAACCCCAATAGAATGAAAGAGTTCAGAATGTCTATAAATGCTGATCCCAATGCATCTTTTTCATTATCAACATGGCTATAAAAATCACCAACAATTAAAACTTTATCTACAGCCAGCACTAACTCGGATGTAAAATGACCAAACTATTTAATAAAGTCTGTATGGTGCCCTGTATAAATAAATAAATAAATAAATAAATGATATTGTGATTCTTCCAGATCAAACAATTTATACAGAAGCAGTTGCCTCACATTCCTAATTGTCGCCCTGAAATGCACATTGACCATTTTCTTGATTTGAATTTTAAACATAAGCATCTAATCTTAGCATCTAATCTAATCATAAGCATCTCAGTCATTTCTAATTTCAAATAAAGTGGACCTTATTGACACTCTTAAAGATACAGTACCTGGGAGCCCAACCTAGGAGTTACTATAACAGAGGATCTATGACATAAAATCTTGATATTCCTCTTCCTTAGGTGCATGGTTTAATGAGGTGTAAAATACTATATACATATATTTTTGTAAGTTACATTTTAGAGTTGGAGTCTAACATAATTTTTATACTTTAATTCAGGCACAATTTTACACTGACATCAATATTTCATGTCCGTTTATTTATTTGGTAACTGAACTGCTTCCATTTCAGTGGAACTGTACGGATTTACTCAGTTGCTGGGATAATAATAATAAGTTATAATAAGTTATATGTATATACAGTATTGCTTTTCCAGTTCTAAAGCATCTTTATAACATGCTTCATAATGGACTTAAAGGGGGGGGTGAAATGCTATTTCATGCATACTGAGTTTTTTACACTGTTAAAGAGTTGGATTCCCATGCTAAACATGGACAAAGTTTCAAAAATTAAGTTGTACGTTTGAAGGAGTATTTCTGTTCCAAAAATACTCCTTCCGGTTTGTCACAAGTTTCGGAAAGTTTTTTTCGAATATGGCTCTGTGTGACATTGGATGGAGCGGAATTTCCTTATATGGGTGCTAAGGGCACGTCTGCCGGAAGAGCGCGCACTCCCGTATAGCAGAGCACAGAGAGGCTGAGCACAGACAATCATTGATCAGAGCGAGAGCGTTGCAAAATGTCACAAAAGAAGTGTGTTTTTGGTTGCCAGGGCAAGACAACCCTGCACAGATTACCAAAGAAAAAACAGCATTAAGGGACCATTTTTATTTTTACAGAGCATCAACGGAGTTGTGGAAGTGTTTGTGTTTGTTCCCTGCATTTCGAAGATGCTTGTTTTACAAACAAGGCCCAGTTTGACGACGGATTTGCGTATCGTTTATTTCTTAAGGATGATGCAATCCCAACGAAAAAGGCTCACGATCGTGTGTTGGAACCGCAGGCGGTGAGTAAAACTGCTTAAAATATCTCTGCCTCCTTGTTAGTGCATCCCCTCCCATGCCGGAGACCGTGTTCGAGCCCCGCTCGGAGCGAGTCGTTGCTGCTGCTGCTGCCTCGGGATCTGATTCTGGATCATAAATAAACGGCTGAATCTGACTGTTAGCCATGGTTTGTTTTGGATGATGGTTTTTTCCTCAAGGTAATGTCACAGCTTCCAAATGCTTTCAACGCAAAAGCCTACTGGTGCTCGTGATTCTTTAGCTCCGCCCACACGTCACGCCTCCAGGCGCTCGTGTTTTTCTGGGAAATATCGGTACAGACTATCTTTCTCTTATGAATATAATAAAACTAAATACTTTTTGGAGTTATGAAGGATGCAGTACTACTCTATAGGTACTCAAGATTAACAGGAAACGAGCATTTCACCCCCCCTTTAAATGTTTATTTGGTCCTAACCACATTGATAATTTCATCCCTGCAATTAAAATCAATGTTAATTTTGATAGATCACTTAAAAGCCATGTTGCAGGTTAACCACCACTTTCGATTAATGGGTACATAAATCACTCAAGATATGTATATCATTTTTAAAATGTCTCAAAAATGGTCTTAAAGACCAGTTCCTCTTCAGGAGGAAAGCGTCAATGCGCTTTGGGGAATGCGCCCAGCGTGTGCGACTCTGAATATCGTGTGAAATCAGACCAATGGAAGAGAGTGACGTCACCGGCGGAGTGACGTAAGCGACCAGGAAGCTATAAAAGCACGTGCCACGCAGCTGGCGTCAGCTTCGCGTCTTTCAGCAAGCGCTCTGTGTGTGAATGTCAAACTGTTTGTCTTGTGAGTCTTATTTACTCTTGTCTGTCCAGTTAAGAGCTCCTAGACATGGCAAAGAGCAAGGCGAAAGTTAAGCACACTCATGGTGATTCCAAATCGCGCTATAGGTTGTGTGTTCTTCCCTGCCCGAGATATATAACGGGTGGGGATACACACAACCTGTGCGTGGTTTGCCTAGGTTCAAAGCACGTTGAGTCGGCTCTCGAGGGGGCCGACTGCCCGCACTGTGAGCGTATGTCAGTGCGGCTGCTTCGTTCCCGGAGGGCCCTCTTCGAGGAGGGGGCCTTCGCCAGCGTTCCCCGCGGTGATTGACCCGCTTCTGCTGAGGCAGAACGGCGGCTGCACTCATGGGGTTCGCAAGTGGATCTGGTGGAGGGAATGGAGACTCCTTCCACTTCTGCCAGATCCGGCACCCAATCCCAAGAGTCGAAAGCACGCTCAGCGGTTCCTTTCACTCAGGGAGAGGGGTCGACGCTCCGCCTCTCTTCCTCCGAGGAGGTTGACGTGGAGTCGATCGACAGAGATTTGCTACCCCACTCGCCGCAGTATGAGGAGCTCTTGGAGGTGGTTACTCGCACGTTGGCCAAGTTAAGCATCGATTGGCCCGCCGAGAAAACAGCTGAACCTCAGAGAAGCAAGCTCGATGAACGCTTCCTGCGCGCGAGTCAGCCACCTCCCAGCCGGGGCCTGCCATTTTTTCCCGAACTGCACAAAGAGATCGCCAGGTCGTGGAAACGCCCATTTTCGGCCCGCCTCTACATCCCCTCGTCAGACTACTATGGAAACATAGTGGGGATGTGAGAGCACGGTTATAGAGCACCCCGGGTGGAACAGACGCTCACGAGCTATCTGTCCCCTGGCGCGGCATCGTCTCTAAAGGCCCCGGCATTGCCGTCAAAGCCACTCAGAGCAACATCGGCTTTGGTGGGCAAAGGGTATGCGGCTCCAGGTCAGGCAGGTGCATGTCTGCACACCATGGCGGTGTTACAGGCATACCAAGCCGACCTGCTTAAGGAGCTAGATGAGGGAGAGGAGATCAAGTCCTACGACATTTCAGAGCTAAGAAGGACCGCTGATCTCTCCCTCCGTGCCACCAAGGAGACCGCCGAGCGATTGGGTGGTCCATGGCAGCTATGGTGGCCGCGGAGAGGCACTTATGGTTGACCCTGTCTGATATGAAAGAGCAGGACAGGGTCTGCCTCATGGACGTCCCGATTCAGCCGACTGGCCTGTTCGGCGACGCAGTCAATTCTGTCGTCGACAGGTTTCAGGAGGCTCGCAAACAAGCGGCAGCCCTCGTCACTCCCTTGGGGCATCTGTGGGGGAGATGCCCCAGCCTCACCCTAGCTCCTCGTACCACGAGGCCCAAAAACAGAGGGTCGCCTCTCGTGCTCCTCCACTCTCAGCCGAGGACTTCCAAGCCGAAACAAGATCTCAGGGCAGTTATCGAAGCTAAGAAGTCCTCGGCCAAGAAACCATGACGCCTAGAACCAGGGTTTCAGAGGGCAGCCTCTGCTGGGGTAGAGCGGTACACACCGCATTACACGGTGCCCGTCTCGCCTCAGCGCCCTCTGGGGGCCGGTCTGCCAACCCTGCCAGTGTTCCAGGACGCAGCAGGTCCCAGCGAGCATCACTTTCAGTATCTTCCGCACGTGTGCGTAGCGGGGCTGAGACGCTCGCCACCCCTGCGGGGGCCTCTTACACCAGAAATCAGTCTCGAGAGACTGATTCCCTTAGTAGATTATTGGAAACTACTGCCAAATGTATATCGATGGGTCCTGCACACAGTAGAAAAAAGATACCGTATTCAGTTCGGCTCCGTGCTGCCAGTATACAATGGGGTCGGCAGGGTCTGGTTATGGAACAGGAAGTGAAAACCCTATTAGAGAAGGAGGCCATCGAGGTGGTCCCTCCTCAGGACAGGGAGTCCGGATTTTACAGCTGGTATTTCATAGTTCCAAAGAAGGATGGGGGGTTGCGTCCGATTATAGACTTGAGGGTCTTAAATCGTTCAGTTATGAGACTAAAATTCAGAATGCTCACAATCAAGCATGTTGTAGCTCAGATCAGGTCCGAGGACTGGTTTGTCACAATACATCTCAAAGACGCATATTTGCACATATCCATCCTTCCACAACACAGGAAGTTTCTGAGGTTCGTTTTCGGGGGCGAAGCTTACCAATATCGAGTACATCCCTTTGGCCTTGCACTCTCACCCGCATGTTTACAAAATGTGTAGACGCGGCTCTGGTCCCCCTGCGCATGCAGGGCATTCGCATTCTCAACTATATCGACGATTGGTTGATCTTAGCTCAGTCAGAACAGGTTGTGGTTCGGCATCGAGATGTCGTCCTCGCACATATGGGGGAGCTGGGTTTGAGACTGAACGCCAAGAAGAGTGTGCTTTCTCCGGTTCAGAGAACCACCTATCTAGGCGTAGTATGGGATTCGACCGTGATGCAGGCACTATTGTCCCCTGCTCGTATCGAGTCAATCCGCATCTCAGTCAAGAGAGTCAAAGAAGGCCAGTCACTCACTGTCAAACAATTTCAGAGATTGTTGGGTCTGATGGCAGCTGCGTCCAACGTGATACCTCTTGGCCTGCTGTACATGAGACCCCTGCAGTGGTGGCTCAAGACCAAGGGATTTTCCCTGAATGGCAATCTACTTCGCACTATCAAGGTCACGCTGCGCTGCCTCCGTGCCTTAGACATGTGGAAGAAACCTTGGTTCTTGAAACAGGGCCCGGTGTTGGGAGCTCACCGACAACACATCGGTGGTCTCTTATATCAACAACTAGGGAGGTCTGCGTTTGCGCCCTTTGTACAAGCTGGCGCACCAGATCCTGGTGTGGTCCCAGAGCAAACTCCTCTCATTAAGAGCAGTATATATTCCTGGGAAACAAAATATGGGAGTAGACATACTGTCGAGGCAGGGGCCGAGGCCCGGGGAATGGAGACTTCACCCAGAAGTAGTGAAGCAAGTTTCTACAGGCTAGGCTCTCTGCAGGGTTGACCCACTCCACACTGAAGGTCTACGTGGGGGCTATTGCGGCCTACCACGCCCTTCTCGATGGCCAGTCTCTGGGAAGACACCCCCTAGTTACACGTTTCCTCCACGGTGCGCTGAGACCTCCAGTACGGTATTCCCCCGTGGTTGTGGTGTTAGAGGCAATGTGCAAACCCCCGATTGAAACTATTCAAGATATCTCAGACAGACATCTCTCACTTAAAACCTCCTTTCTGTTGGCTATCACCTCTCCGCAGAGAGTAGGAGACCTTCAGGCCCTCTCTGTGGCCTCTACTTATCTTGAGTTTGCACCAGGCATGACTAAAGCGTTCATATACCCTCGAGCGGGATATGTTCCTAAGGTTCCCTCTGTTACACCACAACCTGTAGTGCTGCAGGCCTTCTGTCCTCCTCCCTTTCGGGAGCCCGACCAGGCGAAGCTAAATTGTATGTGTCCAGTTCGAGCGCTGGACGCATACGTCCACAGAGCTGCCCTGTGGAGAAAGACCGACCAATTGCTTGTATGCTATGGTCCCCCCAAGAGGGGTTCTCCTGCTTCTAAGCAGACTATTAGTCGTTGGATAGTCAAGGCTATCAACGCTTCCTATGAGTCCTCTGGTTTTCCCCTGCTGTCAGGAGCCAAGGATCACTCTACTCGGAGTATGGCGGCCTCCAAGGCCTTCTTAGCAGGTGTATCCATGCTGTACATCTGCAATGCTGCGGGGTGGTCCACGCCCTCTATGTTTGTTAAATTCTATGGCCTAGACATGCCAGTCACTCCAGGCACTTCCGTCCTCCTGTCCTAAGCTGTGCTCTTCGGATACACACTAGGCAGGGGTTTGGTAGTCTGGCAGCGTTGGTACTCGTTCCCCAAAGCGCATTGACGCAGCTCGAGTTCCTGAAGAGGAACGTCTCTAGGTTACGTATATAACCCTAGTTCCTCGAGGGAACGAGACGCTGCGTCTCGGAGCCATAACCCCGGCACCCCTGCCGGCGCTAGCTGGTACTCGAAGCTGACGCCAGCTGCATGGCACATGCTTTTATAGCTTCCTGGTCGCTTACGTCACTGCGCCGGTGATGTCACGCTCTTCCATTGGTCTGATTTCACACGATATTCAGAGTCGCACACGCTGGGCGCGTTACCCAAAGCGCATTGACGCAGCGTGATGAAGTCACGTTAGGGAGAAGTGGAGGAAAGGTAGCCTCAGCCTAGTATGATGCCGCGTTGCAGGCAACCCGTAACCCGTGTTTTTCCAACCTTAAAACCGTGAAAGTGCACTGGAACGGCAGTCAAACCCGTGACTTCCCACCCGAGTTCAGAGGTCACACAGCACGCAAAACAACGATGGCAGCTCCTACGAATAATACTGCCTACGGATGCAGTGTTTATGCAAGTGGTACACGTTGAAAAACAATTTTAGGTCAATGTAACGTTGCAATAAAATAAATAATCTAGCTACAATTCCTTGCGCTCAGAAAGTTTTGTGTAACTTGCCTGGAACGATACAAAGTCGTTAGTATGGAATAGTGATTACGAGCTCAAAAACCTGCCTGGAACGCAGCATCAGAACTAACGTTATAGCGACTGACTGGGATAAGGAAGAGGTGGCAAGGGCCAACATGTATGATGGCCCGCAGCCGTGTAATTTCAAACCAGCCATACGTGAGAGGGCAAATGAGGAGAACTGATGTCCGTCAAAGCCTATGCATGGTCCGAGGAGAATGAGTGGAGAGTTGGTGAAGTGTCCTGTGTTGCTATCATTTAGCATCGCAGCAATGAGCACTGGAGCTAGTCTACGAGCAGCAGTGCACAATAACGGCACATATATTTTTTTTTACTGTCATTGAATAGCACCGAGTGAAAAATCAATGTTTTCTTTATACCTAGTGGCAGTGATCGTGACATTAGTTCAGATAAGTACCGGTAACCTTTGTCATAGTGTCGTAAACTGGTAAACTGGTAAACTGGTAGAAATAGAAGGCATCATGCTAGCTATATGGACGTTTCTAAGCATTTATCTCATCCTCCGGTGAAAATGTTGTTGCAAACGTAGCCGCGTGTCTGTCGCTGTGTTTGGCAGGTGCTGTCCCATGGAAACTGTGTTGGGAAACTTGTGCTGTAGGGAAGCGGGTGCGTTTGGGTCGCTGTTGGTTGATATCTATCTATCTATCTGTCTGTCTATCTATCTATATATCTAGTCTATCTATCTATCTATATCTATCTATTTATCTATATTCTGTGCTATCTGAATACTCTCGTCTACGACTCCTCTCTATAGTCACTCTCAATGCTCTCAAGGCGTTGGTAAATTCTCTCCCCAACTTGACGTGTTGCAATGCTTTGTGGAGGAAAGGAGACCGCTGTAAGATAGTACCTAATTTTCGTGTTATATTCCGTTTTGTGATACCAAACAACATAAAATACATTGGATAGCAGTTTAAATGTTTATTACCAACAAGCATATTTCACAAATTCGTTAAAAAATTAACCCTGCAACACAGCCTTTAAGCAAATGTAAGAACCATTTGTGACCCTGGACAACATAACCAGTCATAAGGGTCCATTTCTCAAAACTAAGATGTATATATCGTCATGTACAACTATACATTAACATGTATGGTTTGTTAGGATCTGACAATATTTGGTTCAAAAAATCACCTTTAAAGTTATCCAAATGAAGTTCTTAGCCAGGCATATTACAAATCAAAATTAACTTTTAATATATTTACAGTAGGAAATTTACAAAATATCTTCATGGAAAAAGATCTTTACTTAATAGCTTAATGATTTTTGGCATTAAAGAAAAATCAATCATTTTGACCCAAGAATTTCATGGCTATTGCTACAAATATACCACAGACAATTAAGGGTAGCAAGGGTCACATTTGTGATTCTGTATGTTTATGGACTAACAAGCAAGGTCAGAGTTTCCTCCCTGTAGTTACGCACATTAGTCAGATTATATTTTATTATTCATCAGAAACAAACTAAAATAAAATACATTTTGAATGAAAAAAATTATAATTTATGATACTGTAGGCTTTTGTTTCAGATTACTCTGTGCCAGTTTAAGTAATAATTAAAATGTTTTTTTTTTTCATTATTTCTTATTATTTATCATTAATTACAACTCTCTTATGGCAGCTTTAGACCAGTGAAGCAATCTTATTGTTGAGTCATGATGGGCTTCATTTGACCTCAACTTTGAACAGTTTTTGTACTGAGATCTTTTACTAAATTGCAGTTAAGAACAAAAGAAACATTTAGCTAACTATAATGAAGCATCCCAACAACTGATTAAAGTAACCAGACTACATATCAAAATATACAATTCTGCTGAAATGGAAGCAGGTTTGTTTCTCAATGACTTAGCATGCTACTGTTCTATGGCACTAAGAAAACAAAATCTACAGCTAGTCTACTTTAGTGTTAAAACAAATAGATAGCGTAATCTAAAATGTATTCTCTGTTTCTCCAAGGATTTGGACTAACAAATAAGGTTAGAGTTTCCTCCCATTAGTTACACACATTAGTCTCTGGACACTAAGACCCTACCCACAATCCCCCAGTAGACCCACCTGCTCAAGTGAATATAAAGTCCAGGTCTGAAAGCACAAGGACACAAAAGATCAGCACAGGAGCATCCTGAACATCTCTACACACTGAGACATCATGGACACAAGAGCCTCCCTCTCCATTCTGCTGCTGCTGTTTGGCGTCTCACAGGCGTCTCCTCTCATGGTAAGATCCGATCTAGTGTTTTGTTTAAATGATCAACGTTCCTCAAGAGTCGTTTTAAACATCTCTGTTTCGGCCACCAGGAGGAAAGTTTTGAAGGAGTGTTTGTGTCAGAGCCGGAAAGTGTGGACATCACTACAAGGATTTTGGAGTCCAACAATGGTCAGACACCTTGTAGATTTCTATAAAGCCAGCAATGGGTTTCACAAAATAGTTGGAAAAAAATCGTTGTGAAGTACAGATGTTTCATTTATTCTCTTTAAAAACAGGATCTTCTGAAGTCTTGATTGAAGGAGATCTGGTGTTTCCCAAAACCAGAAATGCTCTCTACTGCTTTAACAACAACTGTTTCTGGAAGAAAAACTCTAACAACATAGTGGAGGTCCCTTACATAGTGAGCAGTGAATTCTGTGAGTGAATCTCCTTCATTTACTGAACATATCTATCATTCGTGTAGATCTCATTTTGAACCTTTGTGTATTTTTGTTTGCAGCTTCTTATGAGAAATCAGTGATTACGAACGCCATGTCCACCTTTCACTCCAAAACCTGCATCCGCTTTGTGGCCAGATCAACTCAGACCGACTACATCAGTATTGAGAACAAAGATGGGTGAGAAGTATCATACAATATTAACATGAAACATTAACCAGTCCTTAATCCAAAGTAAAAAAAAAAAACAATAATCTATATAAATAAAACCCCTATATTTCTCTCTGCTCTCAGGTGCTTCTCTTCTCTTGGTAGAACTGGTGGCAAACAGGTAGTCTCCCTCAACAGACAAGGCTGTGTGTATCACGGCATCGCTCAGCATGAGCTCAATCATGCTCTGGGCTTCTATCATGAGCAAACAAGGAGTGATCGCGACCAGTATGTAAGGATCAACTTTGAGAACATCTCTCCTGATATGGCCTACAACTTCCAGAAACAAAACACCAACAACCAAAACACTCCATATGACTACGGCTCTGTCATGCACTATGGAAGAACAGCCTTCTCTATCCAGCCCGGCCTGGAAACCATCACCCCAATTCCTGATAAGACGGTGGAAATCGGACAGAGGCAAGGAATGTCCAACATTGACATCCTGAGGATCAACAAGCTGTATGGATGCTGAAGATGAGTTTTATATGTATGTGGTGTTTAATGTAGTTCACATTCCCGTAATTGAAGAATTGAATGAGGTGATGGTCTTTGTCTTTTATTGGTGTTAAATTTCTGTAATGTGTGGCTGAGTAAAGAAAAATCAAGTTAATAAAAATGAACAAGCAGTTAAAAAAAAGTATCTCTTTCAAATGAAGTATCCTATTTCATAAATCATCAGAAGACACATTTCATTTCTGTCCTGTGTCATAGATGGGGAGCAATGTTATATTCTAGCTCTAGTGTGCGCCGATTACCATAAAACAAAGCTTATTTCAGACAAACATTTAAGTTCCTGAGGCAGGTTGCATAAACTTCCTACAATAGTCTTTAAAAGTTAGTCATCTAAATTTATTTTCTTCAAGACTGGTCATAACTATTTAAAGTCAGCTGCAAAAAGGTAGATTGGTCTAATGTGAATCCAAAAAGTAAGACTTATTACTCCTTGGCTAACTGCTAGTTGATCAAACTATCTTGTGAGACGCAGTTTTCAGTTTAAATACTATTTGATTAACTTGATTAACATAATACTCTTGATTAACACCCAGATTTTCTTGTCTTTTTGGAATTTCTTATTTTATTTTTTTGTCACAAATAACAAGTACAACTGGATTCCTTTAAATGACTTAGATTTATTTTTCATTTTAAAAGTATTATGACATTTTTAATGTAAATCTCAAATTGGGCTGACAGAAGTTTTTCATGCTCTGCACGTCACTAAGCATGACACACACTAAAATACCCATCCTTTAATAAATACAAATAATGTGGATCTTATTGACACTCTTTAAGATACATGGGAGCACAACCTAGGAGTTACTATAACAGAGGATCTATGACATAACATCTTGACACTCATCTTCCTTAGGTGCATGGTTTAATGCAGTGTAAAATACTATTCAGAGCTCAATGCCCAGTTGGCAAAATGTTCCCAGACAGGAGTGCTGCCTGAAACCGCTGCAAGCTTTCACTCGCTGAAGATTGAGTTTTATTCAGACTACTTAATATAGTTCATGTGTCTGTAGGTGAATAATGTATAATGAACTGATGGTCTTTCTGATAGTGTTGAATATCTGAAACGTGTGAAAAAAAAATTATTAAACATTTAAAAAAAGTTAAACTTTTTGTGGACTGTCTTTACATCTAATAATTCATTCTCAGACACAAAGTAAAATGAATGAAGGAGTCTCCAAAGCAATATACATACATTCATGTGTAACGGAAACAGGTCAATTTAGCTCAAAGGGAATCATTTAATATTTTAAAGGGAATTTGAACAGAATCACTGTTTCACGGCTGGTCACTGAGACGCCCTGCGATTCAGTGAACGAGCCGTTTAACATCAAATTTGCGCTGGATACTAATATCCAAACTATAGTGAAACTCTATCAATTAGCACAGCAACAAGATCGGCAGTTTAAGACATTAGCTTGTAAGCACAAAACACAAGATACTTCTCTTTTCAATACGAATAAGGCTTTATTAGATAAATCTAAGACATATAAACTAATCTAACCCATAAACGCATGCACTCACACATTCATACAAGTTGCAGGAATATCGAAAGTTAGGGAAAGATGAGATTAAGAGAATGGAAATATGGAATCCCAAGTTTACAACAATACGTTAAATTGCATAGAAATGAACAACCATCAATCACGTAATTAGCCCTCGCATTGAGTTCCTCAGTGAGGTTAAAATTATATTAGATACACCAGTAAAGGTCAGAGTCTGGAGGTAAAGTTACTTGCATCTCCTGTGAAAAAGGAGTGTCGGTGAAAGGGCTATCCCGAGGTCGTTGATTGGCTGGAAGTTCAGTCGCTGGAGTGACGTCTTGGGAAGCCCGTGGTTGTTGGGCGTTGGTTGAAAGTGCAGAGTCGTGTGCACTGGTTGAAGTTGAACGGGCATCCGAGGTCAGGCGTCGGAGACTCGACGTTACAAAACTTAACTCAGAACACGAAACTCTCAAACGGAAAAGAAAAGAAATAAAGTTTGACGAGACAAGGTTGTGTTCCTTCTCATCGTGGCTAAGTAGCAGCAGGCTTGCAGGCCGAAGCACGCTGGAACCGCGCTCAAACAGTGATGACTAAACAGCATGGCTAGAGAAGCTAAAGCTAGGTTGCAAAGCTAAAAGCTAAGGGCAGGCATGACTGATAGCACAAGCAAGGCTAGAACTAAAAGCAGACATGGCTAATAGTAGCAGCATTGCTAGAGACTAAAAGCTGGCATGACTGATAGCAGCAGCATAGCTAGAGACTAAAAGCAAAGATTTTATGGTGTCCTCACTATTTAAACTGGCCTGTTGGCCACACCTCAAATGTTGTCTTGACCAATCAGATATTGTCTTGGCTCGGGGGTATCATAAATCATATATTTATCTTACCAAGCATGTGGTCCGAATTTTCCTGCCTTGCAGGGTCTAATTTTGGACATGATTCCTATTACCAGGTTATGATATACTTGACAAATAAATGATTGTCAGGACAATATCAAGCAAGAAAATTCAATCACACACATACCAAACACGATTATGAATCGTTAAGCTATACCATAGTTATTAAAAAAAAACATACACAATAAGTGATTATAACATGATAGTCAAATGTGTGGGTTACACATAAATGAATATGGAGTGAAGTGATGGACTGATTCATTTATAAGTCTTTTTAAGTTCATTCTGGTCCATATACATGTACAAAAAGCAGTTTCTTTGCCATTCTCATGACAAAGAGATGTTCTGTGAAGACTAGAGGTGGGCAGATCGATACTAATATCGATAATATCGATACCAACGTTGGTATCGGTATTGATCGATACCAACGGGAAAATATCGATACTTAAGTTTCAGTTTCTCTCGTTTTGCGACCTGGCCGTGTTTGCCAAAATGCTGCTGCTGTCACAGAGCAGAGCAAGCTCTCAAGAGTGCTGCTCGTGCTCGACACTGCTCTCCGCCCCCTCTCCTGTGTTGTACCGTCACGTGACTCACCACTAGCGCTACCACCAGCAGTCAGGCGCGCGCACCGCTCAGCCGCGCATTTCTAACAGCAGTCAGTCAGAGGCGGAGAGAAAGAGGAGCGTTGTATGGCTGTATTTTCAGGCCGATCTACCCTTTTTGTGTTAGCTGTGAAAGGGATACTAGTTTCTATATTTAAACTTCACCTAGATGTGCACCAGACTTAATTATTTTTATTATTTTATCAATAGCTGATTCTCCAAGAGCAGTGGATATTACAAGGCGCCTATCAGAAATGATTGTGAAGGACCTGCAGCCTCTTTCCATAGTGGAAGATGTCGGCTTCAGGAATTTTGTATAAGGAGAATTTGTTTTACATTGTGAAGTAAAACTTTGTGACTTTAAGAAAAAAATCCTGAAAAGAAGTGCACTAAAGAGGAGAAACATTTTTTTATTAACATGCTACTTGAAAAGAGAAATTGTTTTTACATCTTTTATATTTGTGAAGTAATCATTTTGTAACTTTGTTTATTTAAATAAATCAGAAGTAACCAAAAGTTGTTTCTGAACAAAAGCTTTTGTAGTACTGAGTAATAACCCAAAATGCAAATCACAAAAACAAATTAAAAGTCATGAAAATTCATTTAGATTTAGGTTGAAGACGCATCCACCTTAATTATTAAAAAGTATCGGTATTGGTATCGGTATCGGCGATACTGGCCCTGTATTTACTTGGTATCGGATCGATACCAAATCTAGCGGTATCGCACACCTCTAGTGAAGACAGAGGTTTAAAGCCCCTCCCCCCTTAGGAATTTCAGTCTGGTTCTGCTAGGTGGGGGGAAGTCAATGGAAGTGTTTAACTCATGGGTTTCCATGTGATGTCCAGCGTTGCATTTTAATTACGAACAACAAATTTGACACCAAATTTATCTTCTTCGAATTGAAATTGTAAATAATTGTTCTAGTGGTGTTAATGTTGAAAGCTGTTGTGTGAACAAGTTGGTTGGTCATCTTGCTTGGTTCTTGTGGCACTAGAACTGATTTATGACTTCCTGAGGAATTCGGCTCGTGTTTCAACACACAGCTTTGATAGACTCTTTAATTGTTCTGGTTCGACTCATTTCTGTTACACATGTGACCCTGGACCACAAAACCAGTCATAAGGGTCCATTTCTCATAATTGAGATGTAAACATCATCTGACAGGTTAATAAATAAGCTTTCCATTGATGTATGGTCTGTTAGGATCAGCCTATTAAAAAAAAATATATATCTTCATGGAACATGATCTTAACTTATTTGGCTAATGATTTTTGCCATAAAAGAAAAATCGATAATTTTGACCCATACAAAGTATTTTTTGGTGATTGCTACAAATATACTCCAGCGACTTAAGACTTGTTTTGTGGTCCAGGGTCACATTTGTGATTCTGTAAGTTTATGGACTAACAAGCAAGGTCAGAGTTTCCTCCCTGTAGTTATGCAAATTAGTCAGGATACTTTTTATTTTCATTATTCATCAGAAACAAACTAAAATAAATTACATTTTGAATAAAAAAAAATAGCTTATGATACTTTATAGTTCATGAAGAATCGAATGAGTTGATGGTCTTTGTCAGAAGACACGTTTCATTTCTGTCCTGTCATAGTTGGGGAGCAACGATATGCTAGACATGGGCGTAGGTTTGGTCTCAGCTTTGGTGGGGACACCCCCAATCCCAAGTTTACAGCAATACGTTAAATTGCATAGACATGAACAACCATCAATCACGTAATTAGCCCTTGCATTGAGTTCCTCAATGAGGTTAAAATTATATTAGATACACCAGTAAAGGTCACAGTCTAGAGGTTACATTGCCTGAAGGTGTCCCTTTGTTGTCGCTGATTGGCTGGAAGTTCAGTAGTCGCTGAAGTGACGTCTTGGGAAGCCCGTGGTTGGACATTGGCTAAAGATGAAGTTGTGTGGCTGGTTGAAGTTGAACGGGCACCCGAGGTCAGGTGTCGGAGGCTCGACGTTACAAAACTTAACTCAGAACACGAAACTCTCAAACGGAAAAGAAAAGAAATAAAGTTTGACGAGACTAGGTTGTGTTCCTTCTCATCGTGGCTAAGTAGCAGCAGGCGTGCAGGCTGAAGCACGCTGCAACCGCACTCAAAGAACAGTGATGACAAAGAGCATGGCTAAAAGCTAAAGCTAGGTAACAAAGCTAAAAGCTAAAAGCAAACTAAAAGCAGACATGACAAATAGCAGAAGCATAGCTAACAACTAAAAGCATGACTAGTAGCAGAAGCATAGCTAACAACTAAAAGCATGACTAGTAGCAGAAGCAAAGCTAACAACTAAAAGCAAGATTTTTTGGTGTCCTAAGTATTTAAACTGGCCTGTTGGCCACACCTCAAATGTTGTCTTGACCAATCAGATATTGTCTTGGCTCGGGGGTATCATAAATCATATGTTTATCTTACCAAGCATGTGGTCCGAATTTTCCCACTCTTGCAGGGTCTAATTTTGGACATGATTCCTATAACCAGGTTATGATATATTTGACAAATAAATGATTGTCTGAACTAATTCAAGCAAGCAGATTCGATTATATCAATACTAGACATGACCATGTATCCTATAGTTATCAAAAGACATACACAATAAGTGATTATACATGATAGTCGAATGTGTTGGTTACATATAAATGAATATGGAGTTAAGCGATGGAATGATATTCATTTAGAAGTCATTTTGGAGTTCATTTTGGTCCATATATATGTACAAAAGACAGTTTCTTTGTCATTCTCCGACATAGGGATGTTCGGTGAAGACCAGAGGTTCAAAGCCCCTCCCCCCTTAGGAATTTCAGTCTGGTTCTGCTAGGTGGGGGGAAGTCAATGGAAGTGTTTAACTCATGGGTTTCCATGTGATGTCCAGCGTTGCATTTCAATTATTCAAATTTGACAATCTCTTCTGTGAATTAAATTGTCAATAATTGTTCTAGTGGTGTTAATGTTGAAAGCTGTTGTGTAAACAAGTTGGTTGGTTGGTTATCTTCCTTGGGACTTGTGGCACAGAATGTTTTATGACTTCCTGAGGAATTCGGCTCGTGTTCCAAACACAGCTTTGATAGACTCTTTAATTTGTCTGGTTGGACTCATTTCTGTTACAATCGTTTGAAATGGTTAGCATCTCCAATAAGCATTAATCCACAAATGACTTAAGCTGTTAACGTTTTTTAACGTGTCTGACACTCCCTCTGAGTTAATTCATTTACTCAAACAGTACACTGAACTGCTGTGAATAGGTAAGTCAGAGGTATTTATAATATGGTATTGATTACTTGATTGTGGTCCACCGGTGTTGATTAGGCTAAGTATCTGATGCGCTCCTATGGCCTATGCTCAACAGGAGCTCACAGCGTTGGAATAGTGAGCCCTACCACCTATGAGGAGGAGCAGAATGGTTGTATAGCCCGACCAGGAGGGCCCGAGTTGCCTCGACAGGAATAGGTCATGGTGTCGGCTTATGGGCCCTACTGGTTGATAAGTCCCTGCTACTCAGAGGACGAATGGCAAATGGGTGACCGAGAGGGCCAATGAAGCCTCTGACTGGAGATGAAGACTCAGGTTGTAGGACTTCTGGCTCCTCTCAGTTTGGCAGGTAAAAATGTTTTTGGGCTGGCCGGCAAGAAGACTCTTGCGACATCCAAAGGGAGATCGATACTCACAGCATCGGATGAATGAGACTCGCTTGCGGGGGGGCAAGTATGGATCCTGACCAGGAGAACTTTCACAGACATCTGACGGGAGCACACGCATCAGATGTGTAAGCCTCACCAGACGGAGAGAGGAAAAGAACACCCGTGCTGGAAGGCTCTCGCAACATCCAATGGGATGAGAGCGGAGAGAGTTTAGACAGTATTTGGCGGGAGGTCGAGACTCGTGGCGTCAGACAGTTAAGCTTGCCTACCATTGAATGAAAAGGTAAAGTAGTGTGGCCGGGAGACTCTCGCCAATGTCCGACGGGAGCACACGCATTGAATGTGAAGCTTCGCTGGCTGAAGGATGGAAAAGGTAAGTTTGTCTAGCCTGAAGTTTGTCTAACCTGAAGACACTGCCACTCCCGCAGCCCTCTCCACTAATTTCACTTGTTCCCACACTCCTCGTACCACTGGGAGGGGTGGAGGTACTGTTCTCCTTATATCAAAAGAATGGAAATTTGATCTTCAGCCATCACCTACAGGTAATGGTTCATTTGAATCACATGCCATTACTGTAACCCACCCTTTTAAATTCCACTTTGTGGTCATTTATCGTCCCCCAGGTCAATTGGGAAACTTCTTTGATGAATTGGATGTGCTGCTATCAAACTTTCCTGAAGATGGTACTCCTCTGGTACTGCTTGGTGACTTCAACATCCACCTAGATAAACCCCAGGCTGCTGACTTCAAAACTCTGCTCGCCTCATTTGATCTCAAGCGGGTGTCTACTACAGTGACTCACAAATCGGGCAACCAACTGGAACTCATATACACGCGCTGTTGCTCTGTGGACAACTCTTCAGTTGCTCCACTGCACACCTCAGACCACTTCCTCATTACTGCTAACACTTACTCCTGAAGTGGCACACACTCCAACGCAGGTCACCTTTTGACAGAACCTACGCTCACTCTGTCCATCTCGCCTATCTTCTGTGATTTCATCCTCGCTTCCTGCACTCTCTCTGTTTTCAGCTCTGGACATGAAAAGCGCTATAGACACTCTTTGCTCCACTTTAATATCTTGCTTGGACAACTTTTGCCCACTGTTGTCTAGACCAGCACGCACCGCCCCATCTGCCCCCTGGCTGTCTGAGGTTCTCCGTGAACATCGCTCTAAACTCAGGGCTGCAGAGAGGAAATGGCAGAAATCAAGAAACTCTTCTGACCTCAGTGTGTATCAGTCTCTCCTCTCTTCCTTCTCTGCAAATGTCTTCACAGCTAAAACATCCTACTACCACATCAAAATTAACAGCTGTTGTGATGCTCGGACACTCTTCAAGACTTTCTCTTCTCTTCTTAATCCGCCTCCACCACCTCCTCCATTGACTCTTACAGCGGACAACTTTGCAGTTTTGTCCACTTGATCCGATCCCCACTCACCTCCTTCAAGCGATCTCTTCTTCAGTCATACCTTCGCTTATCAACTCCTCTCTTCACTTTGGAACATTTCCCTCAGCATTCAAACAGGCTCGGGTTAGCCCACTACTCAAGAAACCATCTCTAAATCCAGCGCTTCTTGAAAACTACAGACCGGTATCCCTTCTTCCATTCATTGCAAAGACACTTGAGCGAGCTGTGTTCAACCAGCTTTCTATGTTCCTTGTACAGAAAAACCTCCGGGACAGCAACCAATCTGGCTTCAAAAGTGGCCACTCAACTGAGACTGCTCTGCTCTCGGTTACTGAAGCCCTGCGACCAGCAAGAGCAGTTTCAAAACCCTCAGTACTCATCTTACTGGAACTGTCTGCTGCTTTTGACACCGTTAATCACCAGATTTTCTTCACCCTCAGAAAGATGGGCATCTCTAGAACCGCACTACTGTGGGTTAAGTCCTACCTCTCTGACAGATCCTTCAGTGTGTCTTGGAGGGGTGATGTTTCTAAGTCACAAAACCTTGCTAGTGGGGTTCCTCAAGGCTCAGTACTTGGACCACTTCTCTTCTCTATCTACATGACATCAGTAGGATCTGTCATTCAGAAGCATGGCTTTTCTTATCACTGCTAAGCTGATGACACCCAACTCTACTTCTCATTCCAACCAGATGACCCAACGCTCGCATTTCAGCCTGTCTGAGTGACATTTCTTGCTGGATGAATGACCATCACCTTCAGCTTAACCTTACGAAGACAAAACTCCTGGTGATTCCAGCTGACCAGGTCCTGCAGATTTGCCTTATACAACATTAGGAAGATTAGACCCTTCCTGTCAGAGCAAGCCATCCAACTTCTTGTCCAAGCTTTTGTTCTCTCCAGACTGGACTATTGTAATGCTCTCCTGGCGGGCCTTCCTGCATGTACTGTCAAGCCTCTGCAATTGATCCAGAATGCAGCAGCGAGGGTTGTCTTCAATGAGCCAAAAAAAGCTCACGTTACTCCTCTCCTCATCAGGTTACACTGGCTACCAGTAGCCGTTCACATCAAATTCAAGTTACTGATGCTTTGCTACAAGATTACCACTGGCACGGCACCAACATACCTAAACTCACTGGTTAAATCTTATGTGCCCTCCAGAAGTCTGCACTCTGCAAGTGAACGATGCCTTGTGGTGCCATCACAAAGAGGTTTAAAGTCACTCTCACAGATCTTTTCCTGGAATGTGCCCAGCTGGTGGAATGACCTCCCAATCTCAATTCGTACAGCTGAGTCTTTACTCATTTTCAAGAAACATCTAAAGACTCATCTTTTTTGCCAGCACTTAACCAACTAATACTAGCACTTACTTTCTTTTCTTGTTTTTTCATTTATTTAAAAAAAAAACACACCTGTCTATGTGTTCTGTACTAGACTAACTGAGACTTGTCATGGCACTTGTATACTGTTGTTGTTCTCTTGTTGACCTGACTGCTTCTATTGTTCTCATTTCCTCACATCCGATGGGAGCACAAGCATCGAATGGGTAAGTCTCACCTGCCGTAGAAGGAAAGGTACAGTTCTGTGGCCGGGAGGCTCTCACCGGCATCCGATGGGAGCACACGCATCGAATGGGTAAGTCTCGCTAGCCGTAGAAAGGAAAAGGTAAGTTTATATAGCCTGGAGTCTCTCGTCGACATCCAATGGGAGCACACTGCATCGAACGGGTATGCCTTGTAGGCTGTAGAATAGAAAGTAAAGATGTCTGGCCAGGAGGCTCTCGCTGACATCTGGTGGCAACTCAATACTCATGGCACCAGATGGGTAAGTCTCGCCGACCATAAAAGGAGGAAAGTTGGGGTTGGCTAATTGGGAGGCTCTCGCCGATGTTTGATGGGAGCCCACGGCATCAAACGAGTAAGCCTTCTGGCCATGAAATTTGGAAGTTAGAGTTTCTACTCGGAAGGCTCTCTGCAGGCATCTGGTGGGAGCTGAATACTCGCCACACCAGATGGATAAGTTTCGCCGACAGTAAAAGGGGAAATGGATGCTATTTAGTTGGGAGGCTCTCGCCAGTTTTTTGGATTTGTCTATGAATAGTGGTTCGTCTGGGTATTTTACCTGTATGTTACCTAGGTATTCTAAGACGGATTGGTAAGGTTGGATTGGAGATGAGAGATTGAAAATGTAGATAAAATTACCTTACTTTGTTTGGTCTGTCCTGCTTTGTTTGATAAGGAAGGAAATTGTTTCGTTGTCGAGTATGGTAAGGTCTGATAGGTCAAGTTGATTTTTTGATTGGATTTAGCACTGGGTGAAACTGCCTGGAGAATGGTGTCGTGCGATGCATCGAAAAGTGGTTTTAGAGGGTGGGTTACGGGAATATAAATTCTGAATAGAGAGGAACTTGTATGGGGAATTTGTCCGCCACTGGAGCCAGCGTCCCGAATTTCTGAAACAGAAAGCGAGACGGGCAGGCAGTGATTGGGTTTTCTGAAGCTGGAACGTGCTTCCTTTATTATAAATTGGTTGCATAATGCAATCCATATTAAATGTCTAAGGAGAGACATTACGGCAGGAGAGTGAGAACGGCCATTATTAATGCACTGAACAACTGCTTCATTGTTGCAGTGCACTAAGATGCTTTTAGATGCCCATTCATCCCCCCAACAGAAAGACTAACTACAAGGAGGTAGAGCTCAAAAAGAGCTCACTGGGGAGAGTCCTGCTGCTGTGTGTGTGTGTGGGGAGGGGGGGGTTTGGGCATGTAGATGCAAACCAGCATCCTAGGTAAAAACCTCCGCAACCGATTGAGGGAGCTGCATCTGTAAATAGTTGTATGTCAATGGGAGACGAAATGAGATTGTTGTAGAAAAGGGAAAGCCCATTCCATCGTTTATACATTAATATCATTATCCATAATTTAAGTTTGTCGCAGCATGCGAGGGATAAGCGAACTAGGTCCTTGAGTGAGTGGACTGAAGATGCGAGTATTAGGAGATGCAAGATAAAGGCTCGTCCTTGGGGAATTATGTGTATTGCAAAATTTAAATGCCAGAGCAGAGAAAGGAATTTGTGTTTAGAACAGCTTGGGCTGCCAAGCAGGGTAGAGGAGACGAGGATAGTTCTATCTATCTTCTCCGCATCTAAGTTCAAGTATATTTTTAAATATCCTTCTTGTAGCAAGTATACACATGAGTGTTCTAGTACTTGTTAGAATACTGTTTCAATACTTCTAGGGACTAAATTGGCACACTTTCTAGTAAATAAAAGTAAACTTCTAACTATACTATTACTATAACAGTAGCTGTATGCAAAAATAGTTTACCTCTATGTCTGTAATTTGAACTGCAATTATACTAAAAGTGAATTTATAGGTATACTGATAGTTTAATAATTAAATATTTTGTACATTTTGAAGTATAGCCTCAGTAAACTACTAGTTTAGCAGTTTTGTACTGCAAGTAATCTCATGAGTTTTCTTTAAGTGAACTTTACATCATATTTTAGTGTAGTACTGGTATAGTACTATGTCCCTATTTAGGTTTGAATTTGTCTGTGTTTTGTTTGTATTAATATCTGAACATCCAAAGAAAGAACAGGTATCTGCTTGTAAACAATATATATATATATATATATATATATATATATATATATATATATATATATATATATATATATATATATATATAGCTTCATGCATTAGTTTTTCAACACTTTAATGTGTTTCATTAAAAACAATAAAGAAATAAAATTTTGAACCAAAAGCTTCAGAATGATAATCAAAACGTAGATGGAGTCAATCAACACCCCAAAGCTTGACTGTCATTATTACCTTTTCCTCTGTCGACATTTTATTCCATAAAGTTACAGTTTTGATGCTGTTTCATGTCAGATTATCATGTTACATCTATCTGTTGTTCCCCTTTTCTTCTTCACTTGTTTTTGTTTTGGAAATTCTGTACAGAAGATGTGTACTAGTACATGAAGCCCATTTCTGAGTAGTACATAAAAAGTAACTAAAAGCATACTTTCCTATTTTTTGTTTTTGTTTTTTTGTTTAAAATAAGTAATAGCACACTTGAATAAACTTCTTTTTTGTAAGGGTAGTCATGTAAAGGTGCTGGTCATATAATTAGAAAATTAGAATAGTTTATTTATTTCACTAATTCCATCCAAAAAGTGAAACTTGTAGTCAAAAGTCATGAGTCAATAGGCATTTATTTGGCATTTGCATATTTAAAACTGGGGAAAACTGGGCATTGAAATGCTTGTGACGAGGCTCAGACATACAGTGACAATAACAAGACATAAAAGACATAGATGTACGTGGAGATTTTTGAGTAAATTCAGTGCCCATAGACAGAAAGACAATGACACGGAATTCAAGAAAACAAGTGAACAATTCAGGGGCATAATTTATGCATGCCGCAATGCATGCTGGGAGTCATGGATGAGTTTTATCCTGTGCTGGTACGTTAAGTCAAGGAAAAACAGTAATATACTGTAAAATGTAAATGTCAGATTTACAAAATTAAAAAAAAAAGTTAATTCAACTGAAATATCTGTGAACATCCATAGAAAAAAAAATTTATGCAAAGTCATACACTGATAATGAGAGTAAATACTGAACTTCAATGTATTAATGTGTGTTTGCACAAGTCATATTGACTGAACATAATTCAGTCAATTATGAGACACAAATTCTGATCTTCTGCTGCTTTATATAAAGACAGTAAATGTGGAGTAGCTGATACAGTGGTGATCTCTGTGTTAAGTACTTCAGCACATACATGTGTGCTATAGACGGTTTCAATGGCATCAACATAAACAAACGTTACTGCGCGTGCACACTTTTGTGGACTTAACTTAACTTCCGGTAGACTCAATAGAATCAATAACAACAGCCAAGTCCCTCTAGAGTAGATATTTTTTGATGACAAACAAAATATGTTTGCTGCGTGGATCAGGCGGACTTAATGAAAATGCAAATTCATTCTTTGCCAGCAGGAGATGTTTTAAAGCATAGACATAAAGCGCGAGATATAGAGGTTTCCCCAGTAACAGCTGTAAACAAAGCAGATCTGGTATGCTCACACGCTGCTTTATCAGGCATATAACATGCAAGCCTCCGTCAGAAATACAGCGATATAAAAACACCCGTGCCTCGTTTTGATATTTAAACATATAAATGTAAGGAATTATTATTATTAAACGTGCAGTACGTACTGTTACGTTACTCATGTTTATTTAACTAAGCCTTTTTGAAAATCGATCAGTTTTGAAATTGTGGCGAGTCTCCAAAAATAAATAAATGTATGGGAAACACATCCCGCAGCACAACCACCTGAGCCCAACTTAAGTCTACTCATCACCTTGACTTTAACTGCGTTTGTAGAAGGCACCGCAGCCAGACCGATATACAAAACACAGACTGGAAGTTAACTTAGGTCCAGGCGCGTTTGCCCGATGAAACTGTCTATAGCTGACAATGAGCTGCAGTGATTTGAGTAAAAGCCATGCTTTTAGTTACTTTACTACTACACATTAAGTGTTTGCATTTTTATATTAAGAAATATTCCTTCTCAGTGGACTCAAATGAAATAAGTTCATAGTACCAACTCCGTAAGAATGTTAGCAGTGGGAGTGGAGTTAATTTCCATGGTAGAATTTACGGTAAAATACTGTAAAAAAAATAACAGTGGTAAATTAATGGTTGAAAGCTGTATATTAACAGTACTTTACTGGCACCCCTGCTCTGACAACAGATCAGTAAACTGGGCTTCTCCTTTATTCACATGAAAAGGCTTTCTCACTCTCACTTTATCTCCAACCGCAATACTAAGAAATTTAGATCCTCTTTTACAATCGTTGTATTGTTTGCTTTTGTTCTGTCTTTGTGTCACATGAGCTCTAACCTGAGCAAATTGATCAGGGGTATCCTCAGGCAGAAGAACATTCAACTTTGTTCTCATAGGTAGACCTCTCAAAAGCAGAAAAGGGGGCTCACCTGTTGTAGCATGGGGTGTCGCTCGATAGCTCTTCAACATGGTCAGGACTGCTGATTTCCAGGGCTTATGCGGCACTTCAGCTGCCTGAAGACACTCTTTAGGCCCCCTGTTGAACCATTCGATGGCCCCATTAGCCTGAGGATGATAAACACTGGTCTTTATGTGCTTTATTCCCTGTGTTTTCACAAAATCAGCAAATTCAGATGAAGTGAAGTGTGGCCCATTGTCTGTCGTGATGGTGCAGGGGTTTTGTTGTCTTGACAGCGCACGCACGTGGATACCAGACACACTGGGAAGGAACTTTTACATGCACTCTTTCCAATTCGAAAAATGGAGAAAGAGTCTCTGAGGCACCGCCATCATCAATTAAAAAGGAGAAGGTGTGTCCTGTTTCAAACTTTTTTTTTTCATGCACCTACCTTTACTAACATGCGAGTTCACCATCCTTCCTCCTCGTTAACCTCTAGAGTTGTGAGTTTAGACTATTTTTTTAACTGTTCCTGTGGTGTTGAGCAACTAAAATTCATTTTAATCCTATAATTTTATATTATAATTTATTTAAAGTGAATAAATTGTAATTAAAAATAAATTAAATTAAATAGCTAAAGTAAATCGTAAGTGGAAGTGCATATGTCAATTCTGTCATGTGCAGATGTCACAAGGTGACGATCTTTAGGGGCGGAACCAAAATTCGCCACCAAGTAAGGGAAGAGAGGGATATTAGTTTAGAAAAACAGAACACCGGAACTTCCGGTAGCGCCGTAAGAGGGAAAATCAGGGAATTCGATGCACCTGTGCCTAGTTAGGGACAGCGGTTGGTGATTGGAGGATACGCTGGACAAGGCAGTACTTAAGGCCAAGTTATTTCACAGTCTGGGAGCTCTTTCTGGTGTGTGTGAAGCACTGTGTCGTGCCCGTCTTGGTGCGCTGCTGGTGGCTGTCTAACTCTCTCTCTCCCTCAGGCTGGAATTGTATGATTGTGAAGACATCGCGAACCTTAAAGGTTGAGAAGTGAACGGATTATTCGGCGAATTGAGACGACGTGAAAAAGGGGATTGGAAGCGGCATTGATGTGAGTACTAAGAGCAAGCCGAAAGTGCCCTGTATATTGACCTGGCGTTGTGTAGATCTCCCCAGGAGGAGGAGGGCGGCCCTACCCCTAATATAGCGTGGTGGGAGAGCCGAAGGAATACTTATTGAAGTAGTCACAACGACGACATCACTAGCTAGGCCGCATATTCCATCGCCAGATCCGAACCAAGCGAAGTGAAGGAAGACGGGTGTCCTTTTCGTACACTGAGTGTGGTGGGTGAGTCTTCGTGCTGTGAAAACCTATAATTTTGACGTGGTGCTGTATATTGCTGTGGGTTGCTGTGTATTGCCGTGTGTCCTGTCAGATAAACCCCCGCCTTCACGCACTCCGCCGCGGGAGGACAAGGAGACTGCTGGTTCTAGCCTAGTTCAGTACAGTATATGTTGTGAGCGTGCTTCAGATCTCCGGAGATAGCACAGTACGCTGTGTTCAGCCCAGAGGTGAGAGCCATTCAAAGCAAACTAACTGTGCTTTGTGTCCAATCTGATACCTGCGGAGAGAAAAGGAAAGAGAGAGTGAGTAACACAAGGAGAAACAGAGGAAACCTGTACTTACAGTACGCTGTGTTCAGCCCAGAGGTGAGAGCCATTCAAAGCAAACTAACTGTGCTATTGTGCCCAAGTTGATACCTGTGGAGAGAAAAGGAGAGAGAGTGAATAACACGAGGAGGAATAGAGCGAACCCTGTACTTGCAGTACGTTGTGTCCAGCCCAGAGGTGAGAGCCATTCAAAGCAAACTAACTGTGCTTTGTGTCCAATCTGATACCTGCGGAGAGAAAAGGAAAGAGAGAGTGAGTAACACAAGGAGAAACAGAGGAAACCTGTACTTACAGTACGCTGTGTTCAGCCCAGAGGTGAGAGTCATTCAAAGCAAACTAACTGTGCTATTGTGCCCAAGTTGATACCTGTGGAGAGAAAAGGAGAGAGAGTGAATAACACGAGGAGGAATAGAGCGAACCCTGTACTTACAGTACGTTGTGTCCAGCCCAGAGGTGAAAGCCATCCAAAGCAGAGTAACTGTGTTTTGTGTCCAAGTTGATACCTGTAGAGAGGAGGAGAGAGAGTGGATAACGCGAGGAGAAATAGAGCGAAACCTGTACTTACAGTACGCTGTGTCCAGCCCAGAGGTGAGAGCCATTCAAAGCAAACTAACTGTGCTATTGTGCCCAAGTTGATACCTGTGGAGAGAAAAGGAGAGAGAGTGGGTAACACGAGGAGAGACCGAGGAAACCTGTACTTACGCCGCTGCCTGTGGAGAAAGAGAAAGCGAGTGAGCACCCAAGGAACGAACTGTGTGAACCAGTACTTACTGTGAGCTGCAATCAGCGAAGAGGTGAGAGCAAAACCAAGCCGAATTAACTGTGCCTTTGCGTCCCAGCCGTTGCCTGTGGAGGAAGAGAAAGAGAGTGAGCACCCCGAGAACGAACTGTGTGAACCAGTACTTACCGTGAGTTGTATGCAGCGAAGAGGAGGAAGAAGGAGGGCGCTACGGATACCTAAGACTCTGGCCGGGCCCCGAGTCCCACGCCCCGGATCCCCGTGGCCCCCTTGCTCCCTGACCTCTTCCCGGCCATAGCCCATCTGGAGGGCCGAGTCAGAGTTTAGTTTTAATTGCCTTTCCCTATTCCCCAAGCTATTTTTAAATATTTAAATAAAGATTGTTTTATCACTTACTTGTTCTCGTGTTGTTTGGCCATTGGGTTGGCTTTGGGGACCTCCTCGAGGTGGAAGTTGAGAAGGGGTGTGGCTTAGTCAAAGCATAGCCGCCCCTGGGTGTGACAGATTTTGGCGTAGTCGGCAGGGTTTCCACCTCGAGTTGAGTAACCAAGGTCGTCCAATGACCGACGACGCGGGGCCTTCAGCCCAACCCCGTGCTATGCCCGTTTTTATGGGGAGCCCCTGGATCCAAAAGTATGGGGGGACAGAATCCGAGGTACGATTGTCTGAATGGAAGGCCCAACTAGAGTACCTGGCCGACCTACAGGGCCTTAGTGCAGCCCAGCGGCTTCAATTTGTGTTAAACTCCCTGGATGGAGAAGCGCGGCGAGAGGTGCATAACGCCCCCGAAGCCGTTAGAGCCAACGCCCAAACCGTGTTCCAGTTCCTCACTGAACAGTATGGTGACCACACCCCCGTAGCTGTCCTTCGCTCCCAGTTCTTCAATTGTAAGCAGGGCCCCCGTCAACCGATTAGAGCTTTCGCCCTGAGGTTGCGAGAGCAATTCGCCCGACTACAGACCCGTCAGGACCACGGGTTGGGAGATGGAGAGACTCTATTGCAGGACCAGTTTCTTCTGGGGCTGAAGGAGGGTCCGGTGAGACAGAGTCTACGTATCCAGTTTCGAAGGGACCCGGGTCTTACGTTCGAAGATCTGAAGAAAGAGGCACTGGCCCTGGAAGGTGATGAGACTGAGGTGAGTGGTCCCCCAGTGTGTGCGGCCGTCAGTGAAGTAGCACCAGCACAACCCGGAGGCCCTGACTGGAAGCAAGCACTGAAGGCTGAACTTTTGAAAGATGTCCGCGATCAGATGTCTGAACTGTCTAAAGCCCTCGTAGGAGAATTGCGCCAAGGACGGGCGCGGGAGGAACCATGGCCGGCGCCCCGAGACCGAGTGTACTCAGAGGGAGGCCGAGAGCCGTTCAGGCGCCCGAACCACTTTAATCGGCCCCGTTTTAAATGGGACGAGCAAGGGCGACCCATCTGCAACCGCTGTGGCAAACTAGGTCACTATAGCCGCCAGTGTGGGCCCCGCAGGGCGTCAGAAGGGGGTTTTTAGGTCGGCCGGCCACTGTGGGTCGTGTGGCCGGGACCCCTCGAGAAGACCCTGGAAGAGGATATGGCTCTAGGAGCCAGATGATTGGGCGTAGCCCCGTGGCGAAGGTGAGAGTGTGCGGCAAGGAGATTCAATGCCTGGTAGACACAGGCTCCCAAGTGACGTTATTTGCTGAGAGTTTATCTGAAGAAGTGTTTGGGAAACAAGGGGCACCAGGGGCGGAGGCCCCCTGGCTTATTCTGAAGGGCGCAAACGGCCTCGACATCCCATATATTGGCTACCGATTGACGGACCTAGAGGTTCACGGAGTGATGGTCCCCCAGAAAGGTGTGATTATCGTGCAAGACCATTGTCTGGGTGCACATCGAGCCCTGTTGGGCATGAATGTCCTCGCTGATTGCTGGGAAGAGCTATTTCGGGCTAGGCCCGTATCGAAGATACCACCTGCAGAGAGGCCCAAGTGGGAGTGTGTGGTAGCTGACTGTCGAAGGGTGCAAATGAGCCAAGTCCGCAGAGAACAGGAAGAGGTAGGAAGAGTGATGTGTCGTTTTGCTTTTTCTGTCCCCGCAAAAAGTGAGGCTGTTGTGTGGGCGCGAGTACCGCCCCGAAGAGCGGGCCCAGAAGAGTGGGTGCTGGTGGAGCCCCATGTGGATTGTCCACAAGTGGAAGTGGCACGAGGACTAGCGACGGTCCGGCGGGGGAGAGTCCCCGTGAGGATACGGAATGTACACCCATACGCGGTGCAATTACCTCGGCACCAACGATTAGCCCGTCTGACAACGGTTACACCCCACCAAGTAAGGGAAGAGAGGGATATTAGTTTTCGTCAGGTGTGCCCCACTGTCATCGAGGTGGCCCTGACACAAGTAGACACCCCATGGGGTGGTATGGAGAGGAGTGTGCCGAGCCACCTGGCGGGTGAGTCATTACAAGGGGAGGATTTAGAACAAGCACAGACACAGAAGTTACAGGCCCTCCTTCGGAGATGGCAGCATGTGTTCGCCACCCACGATGAAGACTACGGATGCACCCAGGTGGTACAACATCATATACCTACCGGGGATGCAGGGCCCAGCCGGGAGAGGTATCGCCCAATTCCGCCCACTTTGTATACCGAGGTACGTACACTCCTGCAAGGCATGCTGAAGCAAGGAGTTGTCAGGGAAAGCAGCAGCCCGTGGGCGGCCCCCATAGTGCTGGTGCAAAAGAAGACGGGGGCTTGGAGATTCTGCGTGGACTACCGTAAGCTGAACCTCGTGACTAAGAAAGACGCTTTCCCTTTGCCGCGGATCGAAGATTCGCTTGCCAGCCTCACGCAGTCGGCATGGTACTCTACCCTAGATTTGGCCAGTGGCTACTGGCAGGTGCAGGTGGCCGAAGCAGACCGGGAGAAGACTGCCTTTACAACCCCGTTTGGACTATTTGAATGGGACCGGATGCCTTTTGGGCTCTGTAACGCTCCGGCCACCTTCCAGCGGCTGATGCAGCGGTGCTTGGGAGGTCAGTTAATGGAGTCAGTATTAGTTTACCTGGATGATGTGATTGTCTACTCCCCAGATTTTGATTCACACCTGAGGCACCTCGAGGAAGTCTTTCGGGCCATGGAGAAGTACGGATTGAAACTACAGCCCGATAAGTGTCACTTACTACGGAGAGAAGTCAACTTTCTGGGCCACGTGGTCAGTGCGGCTGGAGTGTCCGTAGATCCTGGAAAGGTATCGGCCGTGAAAGACTGGAAGGCCCCGAGGACAGTGAGGCAAGTGCGATCCTTTTTAGGATTTGTGGGATACTATAGGCGTTTCATAAAGGACTTTTCAAAAATTGCTAAACCCCTTAATCAGTTGCTGGTTGGCACAGGTCGTAACCGGGGCCGGGGGTCGCCCAACGTAGACTGGGATGCAAATTGTGAGTCGGCGTTCCAGACATTGAAGCAGGAGCTGCTACAGGCCCCTATCTTGGCATACGCAGATTTCACAAAACCATTCCTTCTGTATACAGATGCCAGCAATCTCGGGCTGGGAGCGGTGTTGGCTCAACGGCAGGACGGAGTCGAGAGGGTCATCGCGTACGCCAGCCGGAGCCTCCACCCAGCCGAGAGGAACGATGCGAACTATAGTTCTTTCAAATTGGAGCTGCTGGCATTGAAGTGGGCCCTAAGTGAGAAATTTAAAGACTACCTCTGGGGTGCCAAGGTGACGATCATTACAGACAATAACCCATTAGTACACTTACAGACGGCGAAGCTGGGAGCCGTGGAGCAGCGGTGGGTGGCCCAACTGGCCAACTTTGACTATCAACTACAGTACCGACCAGGGCGTGAACACACGAACGCGGACGTCCTCTCAAGGCTGCCCGAAGCGGAAAGCCCCGGAGGGGCCAGCCCGGAGGAGGGCTATATGGTAGGAGCAGTAGAGGCACCAGGCAGCAGACAAGAGGCCGTGCCTGAGAACTGGGGATGGGATCCCCGTCGGTGGAGGGAGAGACAGGCCAGGGATCAAGATGTGCGGCTGGTAAGAGAATGGCTGGAACAGGGCCGACGGCTGACGCCAGCGGAGAGGTTAGCCCAGACGGATACTGGGAGGAGGCTGCTGGGGCAATGGGACAGGCTGGAGCTGAGAGATGGCGTTCTGTGCAGAAGGGTCAGTGACCCGAAGTTGGGCGAGGAAGTACGCCAGATCGTGGTACCCGCAGATGAGGTAACGGCGTTAGTTTCGGCGTACCACAACCAGTTGGGGCACCAGGGACAGGAGAGGACCGTGTCCCTGCTTAGGAGATTCTTCTTTTGGCCCGGGCTAGAGGCATCGGTGCACGCCCTAATTCAAGCTTGCCCGAGATGCATATTGTTTAAGTCCAGACGGGAGGTCCGAGTGCAAATGGTACCCATCCATGCGAAGGCCCCCCTTCATATCATGGCTATGGACTTCTTGACACTGGGCCGACCACGAGATCGCTACCAGAACATCTTGGTAATAACGGATTTGTCCACAAAGTACGCTTGGGCTATCCCCACCCTCGACCAGACTGCAACCACCACCGCTACAGTTTTATGGCGGGCCGTCTTCCAGACGTTCGGATGCCCGGAGTTTCTGCACTCCGATCAAGGAGCCAACTTTGAGTCCAGGGTAATTAGAGAACTATGCCAGTTGTACGGTTGCACGAAAACTCACACCACTTCGTATCATCCTCAGGGGAACGGCGGCTGCGAGAGATTCAATCAGACCCTATTGGGGCTGCTGGGGACCTTGGACCAACAACGGCAGGACGATTGGGTGAGTGCATTGCCAAACCTCCTACAGGCCTATAACAACAGTATACATAGTACTACGGGTTACGCCCCCACGTACCTGATGTTTGGCAGACACATACGAATGCCTACTGACTTGGTCCTAGGAGTGACAGCCGACCAAGAGGAAGCAAGTGTAACGGAGTGGGTGGGGCGCCATCACCAGCGCTTGCATTTCGCCTACGAGCAGGTGTCGAAAAGGATACAGACGGCAGGAGAGAAAAGTAAGCGGTTGTATGATCGGACTGCTAGAGAAGCCCCTCTACTGCCAGGAGAGAGGGTGTTGGTGAGAGATAATCGGCGGCAGGGGAAGGGGAAACTGAGTGACCGTTGGGAGGCCACCCCTTATGTAGTCTGCCGGCAGCAGAGGCCGGGACAGCCGGTCTATACCATCCGGCCAGAAGGGAAGTCAGGCCCCGACCGTGTGGTGCACCGGAACATGATTCGCCCATGCCCTAACTACCCTGAAGCCGTGGAAGAAGTCCCCACGGAACCTGTACCAGCGGCCCCCTGGATTGAAGGTTGGGCTGTGGTACCAGGGAGACCCGTGGTGGCACCACCCCCGATCGCCCCGAGAGAACCGGAAGCAGCCCCTGAACAAGCTGAGCCCGATTCACCAGTGAGACGATCCCAGCGAGAGAACCGAGGCCGACCCCCTGCCCGCTATGGTGAGTGGACAGCCCGAGGACGTTCTAGGGACTAGAACGGATTGGCGGGGGAGGATGTCACAAGGTGACGATCTTTAGGGGCGGAACCAAAATTCGGGAAGTTTGCCGTAAGAGGGAAAATCAGGGAATTCGATGCACCTGTGCCTAGTTAGGGACAGCGGTTGGTGATTGGAGGATACGCTGGACAAGGCAGTACTTAAGGCCAAGTTATTTCACAGTCTGGGAGCTCTTTCTGGTGTGTGTGAAGCACTGTGTCGTGCCCGTCTTGGTGCGCTGCTGGTGGCTGTCTAACTCTCTCTCTCCCTCAGGCTGGAATTGTATGATTGTGAAGACATCGCGAACCTTAAAGGTTGAGAAGTGAACGGATTATTCGGCGAATTGAGACGACGTGAAAAAGGGGATTGGAAGCGGCATTGATGTGAGTACTAAGAGCAAGCCGAAAGTGCCCTGTATATTGACCTGGCGTTGTGTAGATCTCCCCAGGAGGAGGAGGGCGGCCCTACCCCTAATATAGCGTGGTGGGAGAGCCGAAGGAATACTTATTGAAGTAGTCACAATGACGACATCACTAGCTAGGCCGCATATTCCATCGCCGGATCCGAACCAAGCGAAGTGAAGGAAGACGGGTGTCCTTTTCGTACACTGAGTGTGGTGGGTGAGTCTTCGTGCTGTGAAAACCTATAATTTTGACGTGGTGCTGTATATTGCTGTGGGTTGCTGTGTATTGCCGTGTGTCCTGTCAGATAAACCCCCGCCTTCACGCACTCCGCCGCGGGAGGACAAGGAGACTGCTGGTTCTAGCCTAGTTCAGTACAGTATATGTTGTGAGCGTGCTTCAGATCTCCGGAGATAGCACAGTACGCTGTGTTCAGCCCAGAGGTGAGAGCCATTCAAAGCAAACTAACTGTGCTTTGTGTCCAATCTGATACCTGCGGAGAGAAAAGGAAAGAGAGAGTGAGTAACACAAGGAGAAACAGAGGAAACCTGTACTTACAGTACGCTGTGTTCAGCCCAGAGGTGAGAGCCATTCAAAGCAAACTAACTGTGCTATTGTGCCCAAGTTGATACCTGTGGAGAGAAAAGGAGAGAGAGTGAATAACACGAGGAGGAATAGAGCGAACCCTGTACTTACAGTACGTTGTGTCCAGCCCAGAGGTGAGAGCCATTCAAAGCAAACTAACTGTGCTTTGTGTCCAATCTGATACCTGCGGAGAGAAAAGGAAAGAGAGAGTGAGTAACACAAGGAGAAACAGAGGAAACCTGTACTTACAGTACGCTGTGTTCAGCCCAGAGGTGAGAGTCATTCAAAGCAAACTAACTGTGCTAATGTGCCCAAGTTGATACCTGTGGAGAGAAAAGGAGAGAGAGTGAATAACACGAGGAGGAATAGAGCGAACCCTGTACTTACAGTACGTTGTGTCCAGCCCAGAGGTGAAAGCCATCCAAAGCAGAGTAACTGTGTTTTGTGTCCAAGTTGATACCTGTAGAGAGGAGGAGAGAGAGTGGATAACGCGAGGAGAAATAGAGCGAAACCTGTACTTACAGTACGCTGTGTCCAGCCCAGAGGTGAGAGCCATTCAAAGCAAACTAACTGTGCTATTGTGCCCAAGTTGATACCTGTGGAGAGAAAAGGAGAGAGAGTGGGTAACACGAGGAGAGACTGCCTGTGGAGAAAGAGAAAGCGAGTGAGCACCCAAGGAACGAACTGTGTGAACCAGTACTTACTGTGAGCTGCAATCAGCGAAGAGGTGAGAGCAAAACCAAGCCGAATTAACTGTGCCTTTGCGTCCCAGCCGTTGCCTGTGGAGGAAGAGAAAGAGAGTGAGCACCCCGAGAACGAACTGTGTGAACCAGTACTTACCGTGAGTTGTATGCAGCGAAGAGGAGGAAGAAGGAGGGCGCTACGGATACCTAAGACTCTGGCCGGGCCCCGAGTCCCACGCCCCGGATCCCCGTGGCCCCCTTGCTCCCTGACCTCTTCCCGGCCATAGCCCATCTGGAGGGCCGAGTCAGAGTTTAGTTTTAATTGCCTTTCCCTATTCCCCAAGCTATTTTTAAATATTTAAATAAAGATTGTTTTATCACTTACTTGTTCTCGTGTTGTTTGGCCATTGGGTTGGCTTTGGGGACCTCCTCGAGGTGGAAGTTGAGAAGGGGTGTGGCTTAGTCAAAGCATAGCCGCCCCTGGGTGTGACACATACATCAGCAGTTACATGTTTAGGGGAATAGGGCATTATTAATATACCATGTAAGGTGGTATGTGTTAGAAATGGGTAAACCACTATCAGTAAGTTTGCCCATGGTGTGGGGGCACCGCCGAGCAAGGCAGTTTCCCACATTGTCCCTCAGAAACATACCCCTTGTCCCCCCTTGGGCTATTTAACAGGTGGTCACCCTACTGGGTAGTTGGAGGATGAAAGAAGAGCAGTTGAGCACAGATCGATAGATAGAGTTCATTGGCGCACAGGACTCCTCTTGGGACAATCACCACCTACATTTTGGAGCATAGTACGTACCTGCCATGAAACAAGGAATGAGTGCTGAATGCCGACTGACTTGACCACCATGGATCCGGTGTGATGAGAATTTTTTTTTAAATATGAAAGACAAGAAAAGGAAAGTGCTAGTATTAGTTGGTTAAGTGCTGGTGAAAAAGATGAGTGTTTAGATGTTTCTTGAAAATGAGTGAAGACACAGCTGTATGAATTGAGATTGGGAGGTCATTCCACCAGCTGGGCAATAAAGGAAATTTCCAGGGTTATTCATCCAAAATACGGGAAAATTTCAACATTCATCTTTCTGTTGCTATCCCTCTTCTTACAGCAAAAATTTGTTACTTCAAAACTGCTGCATTAACTAAGCGACATGTGAAGCTAGGTCTTACGTGACTTTGCTTACAAACACTCACAACAACCATTCTAATCTTAAAAAGCTCAACATCACGCTAAGGTTGCTTTCAAGTAAGCAAAACTAGGAGGGTTGACAGCTAATAACCACACTTTTGAAACACATAGTTAAAAGTACGTGTGAATGGTTGTTGATCTGCTGCTCCTGAACCCATCCATTTGTGAACTGTACATGAGACTCCAATGACTTGTATCCTCGGTACTGTTCTGAAGTGGAGGCGCTCATAAAACAAATAAGGTAACTGAAAATATCTGTAATGCAAAAGTGCGGCAGCAAGTTGTCATCGGTGATCCGCTCTTTGTTGGGAATTTCATATGGATCCAAACTGTTAATAGTGCCGATATTGTCCATATACGAGTCTCTGGCATCCATATTTAGCATATCTTTTTAAATCCCACAAACTTTTCACTTTTTTAACATCTTTTTTCTTTCTCCCAACTCTGCTTCTTCTCATTCGACTTGCTGTATGTTACATTCGCGAGGCCATTAACATGGCCGCCACATCCCAGAATGCAATGCGGCACCCAAGCCCTATAATGGCCACAAATCTGTGTTTTTAGAGTGGTAAAAGCTTTTTGATGTAGTCGCACTGTTGTATTGAGTCATTGTTTATCATAAAATACTGAGCATGTATAAAAGCATATACCCCACTGGATTAGTATTTAAATAGTACGATAATGTTGAACTTTATTCCCGAAAATATGGCGCTGTATTAAGCATTATGTAAAAACTGTTCTGTTGCTTGTGAAAACGTTTCTAAAAAATATTAAAAATATTTTTAAAATATTGCATTTAATTCACCATCTGTGATAAAGTATGCAAACACCAAGTGAGTGTCACTAACGGGACTTGAAACGGCTGCTCTCGTTGATCGCTGTCTGTAGCACTGCTTCAAGTCGAACGCACCCATTGCGATTGAACCAAATCATTTAAATGGTTGATTCATTCAGGAACTAAATACTAACATGTTGCTCAAAGACGCAAAACAGTGGCTGTTTTTGGAATGAATTTTGTTTTTAGAAATGGAGCAAAAACAGAGAATATATTGTCTAAAACTTATTGTTTATTGAACTGTTGCATAATATCAATATCACATTTGTAATTATGCTGCCTTTGGAGAAAAAACTTTGGAGTTTTGCTTTTGGAAGTTGTCAGCCTTATCAAGAAATATGTTATCCCAGTTGATCCTGACGTACTGGTCATGATCGCTCCTGTGGTGCTCATGGTAGAAACCCAGGGCATGAAGGAGCTCATGCTGAACAAGGCCGTGATACACACAATCATTCCTTCTGAGGGAGACCACCTCTTTTCCACCAGTTCTACCATAAGAAGAGAAGCACCTGAGAGCAGAGAGGAAATAATGGGGATAAATATTAACAATGTTTTGGACTTATGTCAGTTTATTGTTTTTGGTTTTCTATGATTATTCTCACCCATCTTTGTTCTCAATACTGATGTAGTCGGTCTGAGTTGATCTGGTCACAAAGCGGATGCAGTAGAGAGCATTTCAGGTTTTGGAAACACCAGATCTCCAGAATTCTCCAGATTTCCATTGCTGACTTTACAGAAGGTGTCTGACCATTGTTGGACTCCAAATTCCTTGTAGTAATTCCTTAGTGCCCTGCCTAGTGATGTCCATTCTTTCCGGCTCTGACACAAACACTCCTTAAAACCCTTCCTCCTGCAAAAAGAGTTATGTTTATAAAGACTCTTTTGAGGAATGTTGATGATATAAACGGTACACTAGACCGGATCTTACCCTGAGAGGAGACGCCTGTGAGACGCCAAACAGCAGCAGCAGAATGGAGAGGGAGGCTCTTGTGTCCATGATGTCTCAGTGTGTAGAGATGTTCAGGATGCGCCTGTGCCGAGCTTTAGTGTCCTTGTGCTTTCAGACCTGGACTTTATATTCACTTGAGCAGGTGGGTCTACTTGGGGATTGTGGGTAGGGTCTTAGTGTCCAGAGACTAATGTGTGTAACTAATGGGAGGAAACTATGACCTCACCTGTTATTCCAAATCTTTGCAGAAACAAATACTATACCAATGTTCAAGAAGTTAACTTATTGATAAGACTAAATTGGAAATGCAGTAATGTTTGTTTTAGTGCATGCAGCATACGAGGGAGGCCCCAGAACTATAAGCACTGTAAAACAAAACTGCTTCCATTTCAGTGGAACTGTATATTTTATTCTCTAGTCCAGTTTTTTTTTTTTTTGTCAGTTGCTGGGATAATAATAAGTTATAATAAGTTGTTTTTATATAGCGCCTTTCCAGTTCTCAATCATGCTTCATAATATGCTTTATAATAAATGGACTAAATGTTTCTTTGGTCCTAACCGCATTGATGATTTGGTCCCTGCACCTAAAATCCATGTTCATTTTGATTCATCAGTTTAGAACCATTTCTGATTCTGTATGTTTTTGGACTAACAGGCGAGGTCAGAGGTACACACATTAGTCTCTAGACACTAAGACCCTACCCATAATCCCTCAGTAAACCATGCGAAAGAACCAATAGAGTTTGTGAGGAGGTTCTTTTACCTCTTACTGCTTATATAAGTCCACTAACTTTGAAAAAGTGACTTGACATACAGCCAAGTATGGTGACCCATACTCAGAATTTGTTCTCAGCTTTTAACCCATCCAAAGTGCACACACACAGCAGTGAACACACATACACCGTGAACAAACACACACAGCAGTGGGCAGCCATTTATGCTGCAGCTTCCGGGGAGCAGTTGGGGGTTCAGTGCCTTGCTCAAGGGCACCTAAGTCATTATCAAAGAGTCAAACCCTCTAACCATTTTAACAAAACAAATGATTTCTCATGAACAGCAGTAACAAACTGACTATCACTGTTTTAATGAACAACTTCAAATATGGTCTGTTTTTCACAATCACCTTAATTCAGAAGACTTGAAATAATGCACACAAATCAACTTATGTTATATGCTTTTTGGATATAGACAGTCAGAATCCCTTGATTATTGTGTTTCACGAATGAAAATGTCATAGCGTTTTGGAAAAACATGAGGATGAGAAGTTATTGTACTTCAAATTTGGGCCAGCAATTCATTTTATAAAACTAAAAACTATAAACATACTGGAAGTATCATTTCCAATTCTATCAAATTTTGGAATTTTCAAGAGTTCTCTTGCTACTGCTCTAGGGCACTTAGAAAATCAAAACTACAGCATGTCTGCCGTACTTCAGTGTTTAAACCAATAAGTACTGTAAACTTAAACTTATGGTCTGTTTCTGCAAGGATCTTGACTAAAAGGTGAGGTCAAAGTTTCCACCCTTTAGTTACACACATTAGTCTCTGGACCCTACCCATAATCCCACAGAAGACCAACCTGCTCAGGTGAATATAAAGTCCAGGTCTGACAGCAAAAATACACTAAAGCTCAGCACAGGAGCATCCTGAACATCTCTACACACTGAGACATCATGTACACAAGAGCCTCCCTCTCCATTCTGCTGCTGCTGTTTGGCGTCTCACAGGCGTCTCCTCTCAGGGTAAGATCCGATCTAGTATCTCACTTAAATGATCAATGTTCCTCAAATGAGTCGTTTTAAACATCACTGTTTTTTTCCACCAGGAGGAAAGTTTTGAAGGAGTGTTTGTGTCCGAGCCAGAAAGTGTTGACATCACTACAAGGATTTAGGACTCCAACAATGGTCAGGCACCTTGTAGATTTCTGTAAAGTCAGCAATGGATCCCATTTCTAAAGAGTGTTCTGAGGTTATAAATATATTGTGTTATATCATCATTGTGGTTCTCTTTAATACAGGATCTTCTGAAGTCTTGATTGAAGGAGATCTTGTGTTTCCAAAAAACAGAAATGCTCTTTTCTGCTTTAACAACAACTGTTTCTGGAAGAAAAACTTCAATAACATAGTTGAGGTCCCTTGCACAGTGAGCAATGAATTCTGTGAGTGAATCTCCTTCATGCATTGAACTTATCAATCCTTCATGTTAATCAAAATCAACATTTAAAGCTGGTGGCCCCTTTCATTTGCAGCTTCTTTTGATAAATCAGTGATTGCGAACGCCATGTCCACCTTTCACTCCAGAACCTGCATCCGCTTTGTGGCCAGATCAACTCAGACCGACTACATCAGTATTGAGAACAGAGATGGGTGAGAACAATCATAGAAAACCAAAAACATTAAACTGACCTTAGTCCAAAACATTGATTAAATTGAACCCCTTTATTTCCTCTGTACTCTCAGGTGCTTCTCTTCTCTTGGTAGAACTGGTGGCAAACAGGTGGTCTCCCTCAACAGACAAGGCTGTGTGTTTCACAGCATCGTTCAGCATGAGCTCCTTCATGCCCTGGGCTTCTACCATGAGCAAACCAGGAGCGATCGCGACCAGTACGTCAGGATCAACTGGGAGAACATCTCTCCTAATATGGCCTACAACTTCCAGAAACAAAACACCAACAACCAAAACACTCCATATGACTACGGCTCTGTCATGCACTATGGAAGAACAGCCTTCTCCATCCGTCGTGGCCTGGAAACTATCACTCCAATTCCTGATAGGACGGTGCAAATCGGACAGATGCAAGGAATGTCCAACATCGACATCCTGAGGATCAACAAGCTGTATGGATGCTGAAGATGGGGGATAATTAAATATGTAACATGTTTCTGTAGATGAATAGTGATGATGGTCTTTACTTTCTGGTGGTGTTCAAGTTCTGAAATGTGATTGTGTTGGGAAAAATAAAATTAAGCATCATACAAAACAACTTAAGTTTTTTTGCAGTTTTGTGTCTGATCATGATATAAACAAATTTAGATTTAGATTCTTGCAATACACTCCAAAAAAGGTTATGACAGAGAAAAAATAAAAGTGAAAAAAGTATAATAGAATATCCAAGTGAAAATGTTGTGAATCAGTTCACAGTAAACAGATGAATGGGTAAACAGTGAAGGTATCATGTTTGGGGTATTTTCGATCTTTCACCAACTACTATACATAATACTGTGAAAAGATTCAAAGATTCTTGAATCTAGAGAAGTCATTAGTACATCTGAATGTAATAGAAAATCAACCTCAAGAAGCAGAAATTTCAAATCATTAAATCATCACATTATTCAGTTTAGATCAACAAAATCTACACTAGACATAAGATTGATCATCTGCAGAACAGCTAGGAAAAGATTTGAATATAACAATGCGGTGAGGACCAAAGAAATATTTAACCCAACTAGATCCAGATCAGAGGGACACTGCAGTCACCCGGATCCAGTACGTATCCAGACATGATGGTGGATCAGCACCTAGAAAGGACCTCTACATCCCTGAAAGACAGCGAAGACCAGGACAACTAGAGCCCCAGATACTGATCCCCTGTAAAGACCTTGTCTCAGAGGACCACCAGGACAAGATCATAGGAAACAGATGATTCTTCTGCACAATTTGACTCTGCTGCAGCCTGGAATTGAACTACTGGTTTCGTCTGGTCAGAGGAGAACTGAAGGTTTTTTTCTTCATTCTGTCACCGATGGAGTTTCGGTTCCTTGCCGCCGTCGCCTCTGGCTTGCTTAGTTGGGGTCACTTCATCTACAGCGATATCGTTGACTTGATTGCAAATAAATGCACAGACACTATTTAACTGAACAGAGATGACATCATTGAATTCAATGATGAACTGCCTTTAACTGTCATTTTGCATTATTGACACACTGTTTTCCTAATGAATGTTGTTCAGTTGCTTTGACGCAATGTATTTTGTTTAAAGTACTATTATATAAATAAAGGTGACTTGACTTGACTTGACAAAAACTACAGCCTGTCTACTTTATTGTTGAAACCGAGCTGCAACCTGCCGCTCTCTCTCATGAAGCCAACACGGAAGAGATTAAAACATGTTTACAGCCGAGAAGCTTGGGTTCGGGGGAACCTGAGTGCCCTGCCGGAACGTTCGCAGCTGGCTAAACGATGGATGCGTGGGAGAATTGGCGGGTCATGTGTCAGATGGCTCTTTCCATAGAGGACATTGAAGATATCTACCTATTCACAACATTGATAACAGGTATTCTGCTGATTGGAATAGGCTTTGCCCTGGGTTATCAAAAAATTCAGAAAACGGGAACAGCTGTCCAAATTCTCACAAGGCTGTCCGTCATGACTGAAGCAGTGGGCAGAGCGATCAGCATTGAGACTGAGACTATTAACCGCTATATGGATAACATCACTGTTACGTCCAAGATGTATTGCATGCTGTGGATGTGTTCCCTGTTTTCTCCTCTCTAACAGGATTGGTCCCAGGCTTAATGAGGGACTGACCAGAGACGGGAACTGTACTATAAATCCCATGGATCTCGCTGCAGGGCGCTTTCCCTTTTTGCTCTCACCTTTGTTGTTGATAGCCATGAGCAATGTGCTGTGTGGCTCTATTTGTTTGGACATGCTGTCTCCTGTGTGTTAAGCTGTAGTGAAAATGCTGTTAGATCTTAAGTAGTTAACAGAGTGATGTTAACAACATATTTTTGGAGAGCTTTATGACTTGAACCCCAACAGTTCAGTGTTTGTTTGTGAACTACACGTGAGGCCGTAGGGGGTGAGTGCCTTCGGCCATTACCCTTTTCTCCTGTTTTTGGATAGGTAAGGAGTGAGATGGGATTTTTTTTTTCTACAAAATTGCTACAGCATCAGATTGATCCAAACATCAACCAAGAGAATAAAAGAGTATTTAAACAGCTAATCATTGGTGTGTCATAGGTTGCGATCCTGACCTAGACCGGGGCCGTAACATAAATTGGGGGCTCATCCAGTCGGTTGTTTGTCACAGATGGTCTAAATTGGGCGTTCGTCCGTTGCAGATAACAAATTATAGAGGCTCACTTGATGCTGGTAATAAATTGTGGAGGTTTATTTTTGGCATATTAGTGAAGGGCAAGATGATTTGGATATGTATTTATGGCTTGTTAATGAAGGTACCCTATGTTGCGGATTCGTTCAGTATGTATCAATGAGGGTATTTGGCAAATTAACCATGCGTTTGTTTGCCTGGTAATTTTTCTTGTGGTGCAGGATGAGTTTATGGTCAAATATTGAATTTGATTTAACGTAATTTATGTTAGCTCCTACTACAGAGGAATTTAATAAGTGTTTTAAGGCTGATTTGTTGCTGATTTCTTAAATTTTCCTGTTCCTAGGGAGGGGCCAAAACGGGTAGTTAAAGAGAACTTGTATAACAAGTTGGTAGAGGCTGGAATTTTCCTGGATGAATGCGTGGAAGGGTTGCCACGGAGTGTTGAAACGGAGGTAGGTGGAGAGCCTCTTTCTTTACCTAATATAGATCCTAGTCTGTGAACTCACTCCCGAACTTGCCCCCCCCCCCTCTTCTGCCACAGGCACCACTGAACTATGAACCCCCCCCCACCAATATACGATGACATGCGTCAGTCACTTCTCCATGGAACTGACATCATTCCACTACCTCATCAGTCAGTTAAATAAAATAACTGCTCTTGAGCCCTTTTTCACTTTAATCAGACTTAATAATCTTTTGTTTTTGCACTAAAAAACCTTTTTATCTGCACTTTTGTTCACTTCATTGATTTGCACTCTATCTGCCTTTTGCTTTGCGCTGCTTTAACTTCATTTTTAATTTTATTATATGTCTTTTTTAACATTCCCTTATTGTATAATTGTCTCTACATTTTATATTTTGATCTAGATTTTTAGGCTTTAATGTTCTCTGTGGGCACTGGGGGTCTGAAAGTAACGCAGTTTCGATTCTCTGTATGTATGTACTGGACATGTGGAAGAATTTACAATAAAGCAGACTTGAACTTGAACTAGTCATCCGTGTTTTGATCCTATGTTAGTAATTAAATTGAAGGAGTTGGATCTACAGTTAAAGAAACAGGATTATGATGCGCAGCTGCTTCATTTTCAAACTTTGGAGGTTGACAGTAAGTTTAAATTGCGTAAAATTGCGTATAACTGCAAGCCAAAGAGCAATTTAATGCACCTGTGCCTAGATCGAGACCTCCATCTCCTCTTTTGCCAGTGAATGTGCCAGTTTCAGCTGTCACAGAGCAAAGTCCGCCAAGCGCTACTTCGTCTGTTGGTGAGTCCATAACTAGTCTTGATGTGAGTAAATATGTCACACTTGCTCCCCAGTTTAGAGAGACTGAGGTAGATTCTTACTTCATTGCTTTTGAGCTTATTGCAGCTTCTTTACATTGGCCAAAAGGATTGTGGTTGTTGCTTCTGCTGTGTAAGTTAGTGGGTAAAGCTGAGGAAGTGTGTACAGCTTTACCTATCGAGCAGAGTCTGGATTATGATATTGTCAAAGCTGCTGTGTTGCGAGAGAGTGAGTACCTGAAACTTATCGTCAAAGATTCCGAAACCATCAGATAATATCCAACAAACATTTAGTGAGTTTGCTCGTGAGAAGACCGTGTTGTTTGATGAATGGTGTACAGCAAGCAGAGTTACCACTTTTGAGCAGTTACGAGAACTCTTTTTGTTGGAGGTTTTTCGGTAAAAGTCCATACTGCTTCCATTGTTTCTCAATTTTCTAGTTCACATACTGATTTATACTGTCAATTTATTATGAATGGTTCTGTATATCTTTCAGCGGAGCAGAGAAATTTGAAGCCTATTACAATCTTACGAGATACGGGTTCAGTCTTTCATCTTGGAAAGTGCACTGGAATTTTCTGAACAGTCATACTGCGGATCGAGCGTGTTAATCCGTGGCATTGAGCTTGGTTGAGGAATAGTGCCCTTACATTCAGTTTATCTCCAGTCTGACTTGTTCACAGGCTTCACAAAGTTGGGAGTACGATCTCAGCTTCCCATTGATGGTGTGGATCTAATCTTGGGTAACGATATTCCTGGTGGTAAAGTGTTTCCTCAGCCTATCGTAGTGGACACTCCAGATGTGACCGAGTTGCGTGAACAGATTGATGTGGGTCAACAATTTCCATCTGTCTTTTCTGCCTGTGCAGTAACACGTGCTCAGACTAGGAAGTTTGATGTTCTAGATGTGTCTGAAACATTCATGACTGATAGAGTTGACAAAAAGGAATGTGTGAAGGATATTTTTTCTAATGTCTGTATTCGCACAAATAATTTGTCCGTCACTAGACAAGTGTGTTGCTGTGGCTGTACAGGAAGATGTAGTAGCAACTAAGGATGTGGTTTACGTTTGGGAAGATGGGGTGCTCATGTGTAAATGGTCTCCAGTAGGGAAGGATCTGAGCTGGAAAACAGTATTTCAGATAGTGAGCCCTGATAATTATCATGAACCGATTTTACGTTTAGCTCATGATCATGCTTTCTCTGGCCATTTGGGAGTAAATAAAACTTTCAATCGCATCATTTATTATTTCTATTGGCCGAGGTGGAAATCAGCTGTTTCAAAATACTGTCATTCTTGTCATGTGTGTCAGTTAGCTGGTAAACCTAATCCGGAAATTCCTAATGCTCCTCTTCATCCTATACCAGTTCTGTCTGAACCATTTGAGAGAATCATTATCGATTGTGTTGGTTCTTTAGCAAAGAAAAGGTCTGGTTATCAGCACCTGTTAACCCTTATGTGTGCTGCTACTCTGTATCCTGAGGCGATTCCTATGCATACAATTAGAGCTAAAAACGTGATCAAAGAACTGATTAAATTATTTTGTACATTTGGCATTCCCAGAGTCATACAGTCAGATCAAGGTACACATTTCCCCTCTAAACTGTTTTCTCAGGTCTTGAACTGTCTGTCTGTGAAGCATATACTCTCTTGTGCTTACCACCAAGAGTCGCAAGGGGCACTAGAATGATTCCATCAGACATTAAAGAGTATGTTGCGTTCATACTGTTTAGAAACAGAAAGATTGGGATGAGGATTCTGCGTTGATCATGTTCGCTGTAAAAGAGACCATTCAAGAATTCTTGGGGTTCAGTCCGGCCGAATTAGGGTTTGGGCATACTGTGCATGGCCCGTTGAAATTGTTGCGAGAACAATTGTTGGATGAGACAAAACCACAAGTTAGTGTACTTGAGTATGCAAGTTCTTTTTGAGAACGTCTACACAGAGCTCGTAAAGTGTCACTTTATAAGTTGAGCAGCACACAGATGAAAATTAAAACTCGTTTTGATAGTATTTATCGCAGTTTTCAGGAAGGTGATCTGGTGCTTGTATTTCTTCCTTTGCCTACATCACCGTTACAAGCAAAGTTTGCTGGTCCTTATACGATCAGGCAGAAACTAAGTGACACTGATTATGTCGTCGATACACCTGACAGGAAACCAGAGTGTGTCACATTAATATTTTGAAGGCCTATGTAACGAAAGATGTACCACAGAATGTGTCCAAAATCACTGTTGCTGTCTCTGCTGTCATAGCTTCATACTGTCCTGAGGAGGACTGACTCAGGGTGCGAGAGGTATCGTATGCTCCCTTGGAAAATTCAAAGCTCTTGATGAACTTATTAATTTTTAACTTGCAGTTACACATTGTCGGTTAACAACAAGAAATTGGCTGGTAAAAACATTGAGTGGCTTGTAGATTTTGAAATCCATCAGCCACAGTGGTCGGTGAACAAAAAAAGTCAATTTCCATCCCTGACACACACACACACAAACACACACACACATATATACAGATATTCATTCACCCCCCCATCCCATTCCATCCTTTCACTGCTTTGTACCGGCAGTCTGACAAGCAGTTCTGTGACCAGTGCTGTAATGGCTGTTGGACTGATTACTGATTACCTGGGCTGGATTACCTCGACTCCACCCCCCCAATTTCTCTTGACCTACTGTATTTCGTTGCTTTGTTCGCACAGGTGCAATGTCAAAAAAGTTGAATCTAATCGAATTGCATATGATTGCACAGATACTATTTAAACTGACCTAGGATGATGACATCACAGAATTCAATGATGGACTGCCTATAGCTGTCATTTTGCATTATTGACACACTGTTTTCCTAATTAAATTTTTTCAGATGCTTTGACGCAATCTTTTTTGTTTAAAGTGCTATTTAAGTAAAGGTGACTTGACTACAGTTAATGGGTCTGTAGGTGAATAGTGTCATGAAGTAATGGTCTTTCAGATGGTGTTGAATATCTGAAATGTGCAAAGAAAAAGTGCAATTTGTTTGAGGACTGTCTTTACATCTAATAATTTACTGAATGAAGGAAGTAGACTCTAGCACATATACCGTAATTCCTCAAATAAAAACCGATAGTCAAATAAATGCCGGGCCTCTGATAGTGACCGGGGGCGTGGTCAACACGGACAAATAAAGGCCGGTCTTAAAGGCTGGGGGGAAATTTGTAATATTATACAAATTATACAATATTATACAAAATAAAGCGTTGGAGATCTACAATTATGTGAGTGATGCAGGAGATTTGTTTGTGGCTAGCAGGGGTTGGTTAGAAAGATTTCTACAGCACAATGGTTTTTCACTTCGACGTCACACCACCATGGCCCAGAAAGACCCAGATCTACTAACTGAAAAAACTTGTTTTATACGTTGACTACAGTAGCAAGGCTGTCAGTTCTAAAAATATTTTAGAAAAGGACATCATTGCAATGGACGAGACTGCAGTTTGGTTTGATATGGTGTCTCAGTGTCTGCTGTTGACACACGAGGAGCAAAGAGCGTGGCTCTAAAAACCACAGGACATGAGAAAAGCCATCTTACCATTGAATCTGCTGATGTAATTACAAACGCCAAGTGATAGAGAAGGGGAGGGGGAGGTTGGGGAAGAGGTGACTCATCAGCATCGAGTGTTCACTTTCAGCGCTGAGGAGTGTTGAGAAAAGGAACATCATAGAGCAGGCTAGCCTCCCTTCGGGTATATTAACCAATCACCATATAGAGCTATTAGTTTGAATGTCTCCCGTTCACGTTGTGTTCACTTCTCACTGTGTGTGCACACTTGGATGGGTTAAATGAAGAGCACAAATTCCGAGTATGGGTTACCATACTTGGCAAATATCACAAAAGAAGAAAAAGAAGAAGCAACAGGGAAATAATATTTGGAACAATTCGTAGCACTTGTGATTAACTGTAAGATTTGTGTTGGGCAAGACACCATGGTTGGACACAGCTGCCGCATGTTCATCTCCCATGTTTAGAACATACCATGTGTGTGCCCCGTCCTTCGTAGCATGTTATTCACTGTGTGAATAATAATTCTTCTCTAGACAAACAGTTAAATGTAGTTAAATTAAGATTTAATTAACTAGTTACTGAGCAACAGTATTCAGGAAGGATACGTCTAAGTTTGAAACGTTAGCTGAGAAGAATGGAAGATATGGATACAGAGAATAGAGAAAGTGAAAAATCTGAAACCAGGGACTAGGTTATATTCAAATTTCTTCACACTGCATACACACGTGCTGTATTTAAAAGCTTCAGGTAAAATATATTAAACCCTAATTGTTAAAGCTATTCGGTAGCTAAGGCTACAATGAAATGATGCTAAGTCGTGTTAGCTTAGCCACTTATTAAAGTGGTCTGTGTACAACATGGCACCACCCGTGACAAGTCATTGTCATGGTAACCAATGCAATTGCAATTCAAGCAGTTTAGTGTCTGCCCATTTCAAAGAAGTTGCACACAGTCCGCAGTCCTTTGTTGCATTAAACAAACACTTCTGTGAGTGCTTCTCTGATTTCACAACAAACTTCTTGCACTTGTTTAAAGAACAACAATAAAACTAAAGCCAGTTTAAACATATGTATTTATAGTATTTGTGTCTTACACACAAATACTGAAGTACAGTATTACACCTTTAGTTTCACTCAGCGAGTGAACCACAGTAATGACCACCAGGTTGCTAGACTTGTATGCGATCGGTTGTCTAATAGGTGTGCTTCACCTATAAATGTTTTAGCCTTACGGTGCATTCACACCAGACGCGAATAGGAGCTAGGCGGTTGTCTGATGTTGATCGATTCAAGGCTTTTCCACTTTTTCCTGCACACATCCTCTGAATGAACACACATTATCAGAATCAGAATCAGAATCAGAATGAGCTTTATTGCCAGGTATGTTTACACATACGAGGAATTTATTTTCGTGACAGAAGCTCCGCAGTACAACAGAATGACAGCGACAGAACATAAAACACATAATAAAAGAATAAAAAATACAAATATGTAGACAGTGAATGACAATATACAAATGACAATTGTAGGTAGGTATATTACAAAATGGAGTTATGTATGTACATATATATTGTGTGCAAAATTTAAGTGTATACTAAGTATGTGTGTTAGATAAATAAAGTGTATGTGTATATAAATATAAAGTGTAGTGTGTTCGCAGTTATTGTCAGCTGTTCATTAGATGGATTGCCTGAGGGAAGAAACTGGTCCTGTGTCTGGTCGTTCTGGTGCTCAGTGCTCTGTAGCGTCGACCAGATGGCAACAGTTCAAAGAGGGAGTGTGCTGGATGTGAGGGGTCCAGAGTGATTTTGACAGCCCTTTTTCTCACCCTGGATAAGTACAGTTCTTGAATAGATGGGAGAGTTGAACCGATGATTCGCTCAGCAGTCCGGACTACCCTCTGTAGTCTTCTGAGGTCAGATTTAGAAGCTGAGCTGAACCAGACAGTTACTGAAGTGCAGAGGATGGATTCAATGATGGTGGAGTAGAACTGTTTCAGCAGCTCCTGTGGCAGGTTAAACTTCCTCAGCTGGTGGAGGAAGTACAACCTTTGCTGGGCCTTTTTCACAATGGAGTCAATGTGAATGTCCCACTTCAGGTCCTGAGAGATGGTGGTTCCCAGGAACCTGAATGACTCCACTGCAGTCACAGTGCTGTTCATGATGGTGAGTGGGGGGAGTGCAGGGGGGTCTCTCCTGAAGTCCACGATCATCTCCACTGTTTTGAGCGTGTTAAGCTCCAGGTTGTTGAGACTGCACCAGACAGCTAGCTCTTTTACCTCCTGTCTGTAAGCAGACTCGTCACCGTCCTGAATGAGGCCGATGAGTGTGGTGTCGTCTGCAAACTTCAGGAGCTTGACAGAGAGGTCCTTAGATGTGCAATCATTAGTGTACAGGGAGAAGAGCAGTGGGGAGAGGACACAGCCCTGGGGAGCTCCGGTGCTGATTGTACGGGTGCTGGATGTGTATTTACCCAGCCTCACTAGCTGCTGCCTGTCTGTCAGGAAGCTGTTGATCCACTGACAGATGGAGGTGGGCACGGAGAGCTGATTTAGTTTGGGCAGGAGGAGGTTTGGGATGATCGTGTTTAAGGCCGAGCTGAAGTCCACAAACAGGATCTGTCTGTCTAGGTGTTGCAGAACATAATGCAGTCCAATGTTTACTGCATCGTCCACAGACCTGTTTGCTCTGTAGGCAAACTGAAGAGGATCCAGCAAGGGCCCAGTGATGTCCTTCAGGTGGGCCAGCACCAGTTTTTCAAATGACTTCATGACTACAGACGTTAGAGCCACAGGCCTGTAGTCATTTAGTCCTGTAATTTTGGGTTTCTTAGGGATGGGGATGATGGTGGAACGTTTGAAGCATGAAGGGACTTCGCACAGCTCCAGCGATCTGTTGAAGATCTGTGTGAAGATGGGGGCCAGCTGGTCAGCACAGGATTTCAGACAGGCTGGTGTAACACAATCTGGGCCTGGTGCTTTTTTCCTTTTCTGCTTCCGGAAGACCTGGCGCACCGCATCCTCGCTGATCTGAATTGCAGGTGCCCCACCTGAGAGGGGGGATGCAGGAGGTGTGAATGGTGAGAGTGCTTGATTGGAGAGGTGTTCAGGATGGGTTGCAGGAGCTGTTAATTGTGTGAACGGTTGTTTGGAGAGGCATTTGGGTCTGGTTGCAGGAGTTGTGAAGGGTGTGAATGGTTGTGTGGGGAGGCGTTCAGGGCAGGTGATGGGTGTTCTTTCAAACCTGCAGTAAAACTCGTTCAGATCGTCTGCTAGTCGTTGATTCTCTACAGTGCTGGGGGGTGGTGTCTTGTAATTGGTGATGTTCTTTAGACTTTTCCACACTGATGCGGAGTCGTTGGAAGTGAACTGAGTCCTTATTTTTTCAGAATAATTCCTCTTTGCCACTTTGATCTCTTTTTCCAGTGTGTATTTAGCCTGTTTATACAACACATTGTCCCCCTTCACGTAAGCATCTTCTTTGGCCTGACGGAGCTGTCTGAGTTTTGCAGTGAACCACGGTTTGTCATTATTGTAAATTAGTTGAGTCTTTGTAGGAATACACATATCCTCACAGCAACTGATATATGATGTTACGGTCTCTGTGAGTTCATCCAGATCGGTGGCAGCAGCTTCAAAAACACTCCAATCAGTGAGGTCAAAACAAGATTGTAAATCCTGCTCTGCTTCATTAGTCCATCTTTTTACAGTCCTTGATACAGGTTTAGCTGATTTTAGTTTCTGCCTGTAGGACGGTATAAGATGAACCAGAAGGTGATCAGAACGTCCCAAAGCTGCTCGTGGAACAGAGTCTTGTGGGACAAGTAACATGCTGTCTGTATTTTGGCAGTTCACGGGACAGATTGGCTTTATTAAAGTCCCCGAGAATGATTAAAACAGAGTCCGGGTGTTGTTGTTCTGTCTCTGTGATCTGATCAGCGAGTTTCTGTAAAGCTGAGCTCACATGAGCTTGCGGAGGGATGTAAACACTGACCAGAATGAACGAGTGAAACTCCCGCGGCGAATAGAACGGCTTGCAGTTAATGAAGAGTGTTTTGAGATTTGAGCAGCACGTCTTCTTTAACACAGTTACATCTGTACACCACCGTTCATTGATTTAAAAGCATGTCCCGCCGCCGCGCGATTTCCCAGTAGATTCTGATTCGCGATCCGCTCTAAACAGCTGAAAGTCCGGCAGATGGAGCGCGCTGTCCGGTATGGTGTCATTCAGCCAGGATTCTTCCCTGGTGAAACTGATGGCAGGAATATAACTAAAGACAGGACAAACTAACAAAAACACAAAAACATATGCAGAGCTCGTCACGGAGGCAGCCATCCTGTATCGGCGCCAGCGTGATCAGCGTTATCTTGTTAGCGAAAAGTAGCTGTATTTTAGGGGGAAAATAATTGTAAAAAATGGCTGGAAGGCCGCGGCTCGATAAACGTGTACGTGACTCAAAAGTGAAATGTGTTTTTACAACACACCCTTCCAAGCGAGGTCCTTTTTATTCCTGTCTCTATAGAAATATGAATGTGTATCATATAGCTCTGGGTGACTGCTCACTGACAATATCAGTCAGAGTGACTCCAGGCAGGCCTGCCGCAGTGTTGCCAGATTGTAAATGCCCAAGTATAGTACCAGAAGTTCAAAAATATCGTAAACGAGTGAAAACAGTTATATATCTATTCTAAACCAACAACATCTTGACACGACCTGCATATTTCCATAATAAATAACTAGCCATATGGTTGGACGGAAGCAGTGCGACAAAATACTATCCCATTGTTTTCAGTGACCGTCTGTGTGGCGGCGCATATTAAAACATATTAAAATTATTTTAAACACTTGTTTGTTGCATCCAGTGAAGAAGGAATTTAGCTGTTGCTGCGTGCAGTTAACTCCACATCTGAGCCGCTGTCATTGGAAGACTGCGTGTTGCCAGATGTTGAAGGGGTTCTTGCTGTCATGGACCACAACAAAGTGCTCGTTGGCTTTAAAGCTGGGCACCCTCCTGCATTCTTAACACACCCTGAAGTGCACACGAATGCATTTATAGTGTTTGTAATGAGCTGATTTCGTGTATGAGTATAGAAGCCCTATGACTGCAACTACCATCATTTGAATTTTCATAAAATTCTGAAATAATTGTACATTATGGGATTTTTTTCATTACTGATCGTACATCGTACAGAGGTAAAAATGATTGTACAAATACAATAATTATCGTACGTCTGGCAACACTGGTCTGCCATCACAGCAGCAAGCAGGCTCCTGATTGGTTAACGTGGTGCGAATTGACGCCAAAGTTCACATTTTTCAACTAAGGCACCAGACGCAAATTTGCATCATTCGCGCAAACTAGTTGTTTTTCTGATTACCATATTTTTCTGACTATAAGTCGCACCTGAGTATGAATCGCATCAGTTCAAAAATGTTTCATGATATTAGTCGCACTGGACTATAAGTCGCATTTCTTTAGAACCAAGAACCAAGAGAAAACATTACCGTCTACAGCCACGAGAGGGCGCTCTATGCTGCTCAGTGTACTGTATACTATAGGAGCACTAAGCAGCATCTCTGGCAGCATAGAGTGCCCTCTCACAGCTGTGCACGGTAATATTTTCTATTGGTTCATTTCTCTCTTTTGTTTCATGTCAAATTAAATTTGATAAATAAGTCGCAACTGACTATAAGTCGCAGGTACCAGCCAAACTATGAAAAAAAGTGTGACTTATAGTCCGGAAAATACGGTAGTCTAAATGCTACAATGTCATGTCTTGTCTGTTTGCCCTTTGCAGGTAATTTGTGTAGGTGACATTAACGGCACCATTGTGGCTGAAACAAGAGAACAAGCCAAATGAGCAGCCGAGCAGATGGCCATAAATTACCAGGGCATCCACAACCTGTTATTTCCATAGAGGTATTTGTAAACAAAATCATATTCAGAAAAAGACGGCATAATAGAGTACTAAACAAATGTCGAGGAGCAGCACATTCATCTAATCCTACTAATGACCACAACATCTTTATTATTAAGGAAGCCATTGAACACCAGTTCAGATTTTGAGAAAGCAGATCACAGCAGAGGGTTTGTACAATTCAATCTGAATCAAATTTTGGATGGTTTTTTTTAATTGTTCTTCGTCTCATGCAGCTTTTACTCAGGTCTGAATTGCCCCATTGACATAAAAGATTGGATATTATTTAATATAAAGATATATGTGTTTGTTTTATTAATTATTAATTTATTAATATAGCATGACAAAAAGTGATCAAAAATCCCTCTTGGCACTGACTCCAAAAATATAACATGTCAAGTGAAGAGGTAGGGAGGTGGATTTGGTGGCAAAGTCACAAAGATTGTATCATTATCTACAATTGCTGCTACAGCCACTTAAAAGTGTGGCAAAATGAGACTTGTACCTTTTACAGAAAAGGCACTTATTTAACTGCTTTTATATTTGCCCTCATTGCTTACATTTAAGTGCACTGCTTTCTCATTTCTGTGAAGTGCAACGAAAGTATGCTATGAAAGCAGCCTTTAACACAATACTAAAAGATAATGCTAAGTACAGACTGTACGCTCAAATTTAACCACAGGACTAGTCGTGCTGTACGATGTGAACTAGAACATGGAGATGACATGTTAATAACCAGTGGCAGGACCCCTTTCTGGGGAAAGTACAAGGTAATGTTCCATAATTGGTAACGATATGTTGACTGTATAACTGTGAAGCATCACAAAAGTTTACCTCCTTCCTTTTTCCTAAAGGTTGGAAACATGAATGATGGAACAATCCTGGCTGCTGATATCACATACTACATAAATGGAGGATCCACTCTGGACGAATCCTCCGCTGTGTTGGTTTTTAAGACTTGATAAGAAAAACTGAAATGTTTTACATTTTGAAATGGCCAATCCCTTTCTGAAATGTTGAAAATCAATCAAGTAAATCCTTTTTTCCCCCTTTTTTTTGTTTATAGAAAACGCTGGAAAGGAAAGTAAAAACCAAACCGTGTACCATCAATGTGTGAAGAAAAACATTATTCAAACTCTGTATTGCCAAACATGCTGACAATTTCTTTTCATTGAGACTTTGAGCTCATAAACTGGCTATCATGCCAAACTCTTAACCTCAATTCACATGTCGGGGACTTTAATACCTTCTTTAATATTTTTATTATGCAGTTAATGTTTTATAAAAGTAACAAGGAACTTGCTTAGGCAATTGTAAGATGTAGATTAATTCACATTTGTTATAATAGCCATTAACGTCTAAGCATAAATGTTAAGTGAACTGATTTTATGAAAATTGAAGTATCTCAACAAGCGTGAATAACGATAAATTGTTCTTGAGACATGATTTCATGCAGAACTTCTTTAGTAGATTGCTTATCATTCCGCAAACATCTGGTAATAGTTGGATGTTAAATCAGGATTACTGCTGATGTCTACATAAATATAATAAATGTTGTGTGATTTGATAAGATCAACTCAATAGCTTTAAATCAGAATAAAATGTAATAACAAGATAATGATTATGATGTTTTCATATGTTCAGAGCCCACGGCTGAGCTGGTCCAGAAGTTGATTCACTTTGTGCAACCTACAGAAAAGGAAATTATATTTTGTATATATTTCAATTATAACAATCAAATAAGTATTTATTAGGATTTTTTAAAAGTATTTATTTAATCTAGATTTGTAAAGCAGAAATGTGCTACTGTAACTCTCATACCATCTTTGTGAAGTGTGTGGCACAGGCCAGACATGCCCGCTCTGGGGTGGCAGGGCTGTTCAGCTGGAAGGGGCCAGTTAAACCTGCATCTTTTCGAGCTGCAGTCACAGCATCTTTAATAGCGAAGAATACAGAACTGCCCAGAAAAAGAGTCGGCTCTCCAATTCCCTGAAATAAGAGGATCAGAATGCTTTAGTTTGCAGTGATGTTAACTCTAGAGCAGATCTGGAAAAACACTAAGAATATTACAAAAAACATTACTAGGGTACAACATTAAGTTTAAATGCAATTAGATGTGAAGTAAACCATGAGGATTCAACAAAATCCAAATAAACGAACCCTGAAGTGACCTGAAACTTGGTAAAGTATCGTACAGTAGCAGATATCCATAATAAAGAGAAGATGAGTGAATCACCTTTGATGAATAGATGGCGTGTGGGTTGGATGAGCCGGATAAAAGGTAGACGTTAAACTTCAGAGGGACGTCACAGAAGGATGGGATCTTGTACTGGCCTGGTCCACGTGTGTATAGAACACCAGATGGAGAAAACTTGAGCTCCTCCATGGTGTAGAGACCCAGACCCTGCATGAATGCTCCCTCAATCTAAAACGGACATAAATTTTGTATAAGAATATTTATTTTTGTGAACAATAACACCGTACATGCTGTAATATTGCAAAATATTACTACAATTTAAATGAACTGTTTTCCATTTAAATATGTTTAAAAAAATGTAATTGTTATTCCTGTGACAGCAAAAGAAGATTTTTTTTCTGCAGCCATTACTCAAGTTAAATGATCCTTCAGAAATCATTCTAATGATTAGGTGCTGACGAAACAGTTATTATCAATGTTGAAAACAACTTAATAATTTTGTGGTAAACAAAAGATTAAAAAAGTAATTTTCTAAGGTAGTATATTTAGGTCAATAGCCCATATGTATAGTATAGTATAGTATAGTATAGTATAGTATAATATAATATAATATAATATAATATAATATAATATAATATAATATAATATAATATAATATAGGGTACTAGATTGTGAACAATTTGGCCACACGTGTGACCTAGGCTGACATTTAGGAAATTTTTCCACCGATTAAACGATGTGTGACAACCCCCGCAAAACTGATATCACTGTGGTGGGGTGGGGGGGTCGTATGAATCTTCGCTCGAGTTTTTCTCTCTTTCCCTCACTTTCCTTTGCTTAAATAGCTTCCGTGTGCATTTTACTTTCAATTTTAGCGGCTATTCGGCATCAACTGCTTTAAATTCAAGCAACAACAAAATACGACGTAGAACATAGAACTTTTATTAACAAACCGAATAAAAATACACCATGCTTCTGTATATGCCTAATACAAAAAATAATAACTTACAAAGTTTAAGTAGCTAGAGGTACAAAACTAAAAGTCAATAAAATTTTACATCAGAATAATGGGGCCTCCCCTAGTCCAAAATATGTATAAAAATGTGATTGAAAAAAAATATAACAAATCTTTAATGGGTTCTCCACTACGTATTTTTAGTAAGGACATCATTTACGTTATACTAAGCTATACAAGTCTTAATACCCAGGGACATCTTTAAGTTTACATTTCAGCTCAGTAAAGCACTTTAAGCACCAACACTTTTTTTTAGTTGCCTTTGTTGAAGAATTGTGCTTCAAATAAAGAACTTTATGTTGACCAGATTGTTAGTTAATCATTTACAAGGTAATATTGCCTATATGGACAGCGATTAACAAAAACCTTGTAAACTGCTCTGTTAAATGCAATACAGTCGAAAATTTGGGTGCACCTAACTTTTGTGCTGGTGCACCTAAGAAAAAAATAAAATAAATGTAGGCACACCAGTGCGAAAAGTTAGTCTAGAGTCCTGTTATACAATATAATGCTAGACAAAGTTATTATGTTTACATTTACACAATTTATGACAATTATGAACAAAATATATTACAATTTTTAAAAATACATATATTTTGCTCAATATTTACTCTTGGACCTGACACAAGGGGTATCTAACACTTCTGTTACTGGGCAAAATAAAAAAAAAAAATAGGTTAATAATCAGACATATTATTCACTTGTGTATTTTATGTATTTTACAATTAAATAAAAATAATAATTTTTCCGTTAAGAGAGGAAACAAGTCTGGGAGGGTGCTAAAAAATATCAGTCTGTAATCGTGCAAAAGCAATTCAGCTGAAGATACTGCACAGGCTAAATATATCTCCTAAATCGCCGACATACTTTAAACTGTTCCTTTTCACAGTTTTGTCTTAAATGTATGACTGAAATTGGTACTCTGGTCATGCCGCTCGATACAGGATTACTAGTGTGAAATACTTTGAGAAATGCAAATGATTTCGAGTTTGGATCTGGATTTAAACCCTTTGTCATTATTACTAGGACTGCCTGATAGTAAGGTAACTTCTCTGGCTAACAGAAGACTCTTCAGTGTGTAATCATGACATTTTCAGCACGGAAAAATATTATTTTGCTTTGGACCTCTGATAAAGCCCCCACTGTGAAGCGCTGGCAAAAAGTGTTAATGGATCTATTAACACTGGAATACCTTACTTGTATCATTCATTCAAAGAGGGACCATTTTTACAAAATATGGAAACCGTTTGTAAATTACCCTGGGATTGCCAATATTGTGCTGTGTGGTTTTCTTGGACGAAAACTTATGCACTTCCGTAAGATGAGAACTTCAACCAATATGACGAATCTTTGGTAATTTGATTTAGTTCTTGTTTTTATTTTCTTAAGATCCAAGTTAATGGATTTTGTTGATGTCTTTGTCTATTGTGACTTGAAGTTTGTGAAAAATCAATAAAAAGTTGTAGAGATCATTTTACCTGACCAATGTCAATAGATGGATTTATACTTCTGCCAATGTCAACAACAATATCTGTCCTCAAGGTCTATGAAGAAAAGATATAGTATGTCAGATTAGTTTTAGATGAGTGACAAGACAAATAGCAGAAAATGTACATGCCACAAATCTTCTGCATCATATTTGGATTTACCCTATACTCTCCATTCAAACAGTCCAGTTCAACCTCACTGCAGCCCACTGCATAAGTGAAGTAAGCATATGGCCTGCCTTCCTGCTTCTCCCAGTCCATGTCTAGATCATGACCTCTGAAAAAAGACAAAATACTCATTAAACTCGATGTTTTGTCTAGTTTTAAGCCTTTGTTTGCTCTTTTTGAAAGGAGCTGATGACAAACAACTTCCACTTTAATTTCTCAAAGTACATTTAAAAAACAAAAACGCTCCTTTTAAATGAAATTTGTCCGGTTTACCTGTAGTATCCTGTGGCTGACAGACTGATCTTCTCCAAAAATGCTGATGTAATCTTTAAAGACAAAAAAATAAAATAAACATTAAATATCTAAAAAATAAAATATATACATTTTTCTTTAAATGGTCTGTAACACGTGGTTTTGAGTATCTTATTGTTTTTATTAAAAGGAGCAATACTAATATTATGAAATTATAATAATAAATAATATTAAATAGATTAAATCTCATATTTTAATAAAACACAAATATTAAATGTTTAAAAAAAAAAAAAAAATTATAATGAAATGTAATCTTCCACCAAATAACACAGCTAATTTACCTAACTGTAGATTATATTAATATACAATTATTAATACAAATCAAATAATGTGCAACTATTTCAGAAATGTATTGAACGTGGCAGATTTTGAAGTCCGAACTATGTGTACTATCCACACAAAACATGTTTAAATTAAGCATCAAAAAGCAACAACTTTAACGGTTTGTCCACTTTACCCAGTTCTGCCATGTTCCCTTGGGATTCTTCTTTCTGACTGGTTCTAGTCTGTTGTATAGTATTTCACACGCATCCTGCAAAAGTATTATTTGAACAATCCAAAAATAATGCATTAATAATATTTTGTGGTTTCTTCAAATGTGCCTCCTTTTAGACAAAATAAATAAATCTTTCAAGATCAACAAATATCATGTCATCCGGACAGCATTTCAAAATCTGGTGTTCGATACCTTCACAGCCATTCCATTAGCGTCTGTACCAAAGGACGCAGCAGATGGGCAGGTATTCGGAACGCATTGTGTGCTTGTCTCAGAGATGTGGATCAAAGAAGCAGGAATATTCAGCTCTCGACTCGCCACCTGTGAGAAAACCGCTGAGATTAGCCCGAAAACTACGAAATGGTTACAGATACATGCAGGAAGTGGTACCTGTTGGACTTTAGTGTGTATGCCTTGGCCCATTTCCGTCCCACCGTGGCTCACTAGCACAGACCCATCCTTATAAATATGCACGAGAGCGGCAGCCTTTGTTAAAAACAAACAAAAACGCCAAAAGGTCATTTGGAGTTTAAAATAACATTTGAAATAAAATAGACACTTTGGCATGTTTTAGAAGATTGTAACCTGGTTGAGGAAGCCCTCAGCAAACCCAATGCCATATTTGATGGGCACAATGGCGATTCCTCTCTTTTTGAACTGGTTCTGCTGATTAAAAAGATCGATGTCGTGCCGGCGCTGCCTGAAGTCAGCTTTTTCCATACACTCGTTCCAACAGCGGACAAGATTCTCTGGGTCAAACTCCATCTTGTAGTGAGTGACGGACACTTCCTTGTACATGTTGATCTCCCTGATCTGCAAAAATAAAATGGACAAAAGCACAAATGATGAGAAATTAAAATAAATAAGTAGACTAAATTTACTATTTATTTACCAGAAAAGCTTTATTTATGACAATCAATCAATAATCATTAACATATCAGCATCAAAGGCTATATTGATTCCAATAAACAAACAAATAAATAAATATTAATTACGACATCAGCAAAGGCTATATTATTGGCAATAAATAGTAGTGTTCCTGTGGCTCAAGTAGTAGAGCATTGGGTTAGCAGCGCAAGGTTGTAGGTTCGATTCCCAGGAAACACATGTTAAGTAAAAAATGCTAACCTGAATGCAATGTAAGTCGCTTTGGATAAAAGCGTCTGATAAATGCATATATAAATGAATGAATCATAAATATTAATTTTTATATTAGCATCAAAGGTCATAATAACGAATTTATACTGCATAATGATGTGACAGTTTTGTGGCTGAGTGACACCGACCTCTTCAGGCAGACGGCTGAGTTTGAGTGCAACATCATCGATCATACTTTCAACGACCAGCATGCACTGGGGCACACCGAACCCTCGGAATGCAGTGTTGGAGGGCAGGTTGGTCTTGCAGGCCGCCGATCGGCCACGCAGGTTAGGAATGTTATAGGCATTATCAAAATGCAGGAGGATCTTCTCTGCCACCTTCAGAAGTCAAATATAAGAAAAGGGATAGAGTGTTCATTTCGTACTATATATTGTCCAGTGACTTTCACACAGGTGTTTATAGTGGACAAAGCAGCTCCCTGAACAAGTAGCTTCCACTTTTAAACCACTATTTTGATCCCCAGCAGGAAGGCAAATCATCTTACCAGTACGGATTCATCTACTACGTTTCCAGCGTTGGCATAGTACTGGAAATCAGCTGCTGTTATCCTCCCGTTCTTCATAAAGCCTACCTGTTGAAGTAAAATTATGCAAATAAATTGCATTGTTACAGATTAGATAATAGCTGTTATTAGCTTAAGTGTTTAGAAAAAGCACTAGCCTTGTATTTTCCCCACACCGGGTGGCGTCCTCCGGTAATTAACATGTCCTCTCCTCTCTCCAAAACACATCGCACTGCCCGTCCAGTCCTGAACATAGAGAGAAACTAAGTGACTACGTTTACATGCAACCAATAACCCGTTCAAAACCGGGATATTAGCAATAACCCGGTCGCGCACGGCCATGTAAACACCGGCAAAAACCCGAATATGCTCATATCTCGGTTTTTAAAAACCGGGATATTATACCTGGGGTTCCCCTTTTCTAACCCGAATATTTGGTCTTGTAAACGCGTTTCGGCATATCCCCATCAAAATGTGTGTTCTGCGCATGTTCTATTCGCAAGGAATCTTGGTATTTTGAGTCTTTGGATACAGGAAGAAGAATCGGAAATGCCGCATATTGCGTATTATGTCCAGATGCTAACCGTGCGTTGCCGTTTACATCGGGATATTGGCGACTGATTACACATTCCATGTATACAGGAGTAACTCTCTCTGCTCACGCATGTAAACGGGTTATCCCGAATGTTTCTGTGATGGTAGGGTTGTGGGAAAAACACAAGGAGAGGGTAAGATCCAATTGCAGGTAAGGTTTATTGCACAAACAGGTTAAATACAAAATAAAACTGTCTTGAGAGACAAACCAAACAAAAAGGGAACCGGATGAAACGGATAAGAACGCGGAGGAACAAGAAGGTAACGAGAAGACTCGCGAGACAAGCACAACTCACACATAGGGTAAGGACTCCATACAGATGACAGAGAAAGACAGCTATACATAGGGAGACTAATGACAGAGGATTGTCAGCACCTGTGCGATTCTAATTGGAGTGCAATTACTGTGAAGACACAACCAGACTAGAGGAATTAAGGTGCCTATGGTGAAGTGCCTAAGGAGAAGTGAGCTCACTAGGGAACACCCAGGAAAACAGAGACTGAGAGCGTGACATTACCCCCTCCCCTACGGAGCAGCTCCCAGATGCTCCACCTGAAACCCCGGAAAACCCAACAGAAAGAGGTAGGAGGGAGGTGAAGCGGCGGCGGACTAGGGGGAGGGACGGAGGGTAAGAAAACAGAGACGGAACAACCAGATGGAATGGCGAGGCAGAAGCAGGAGAGGTGAAACACAAAACAAGGAGTCCAGGAGGGTGGTGGACTGGCGGAGGAAAAACAAAGGGGAGGGACGGAGGGTCAGGTCCAAAGGAGGAAAGTAGAAAAACAAATGAAAACAAAAACATAGGTAAATGGAGGACATTAGGTGATGCCCACCCGGGCGGAACAGAGGACCATCACACCCATGTGGTCAAAGCAGAAGCCCCCCCAGGGCGGAGCGGATGACCACCACGTCCTCTTGGTCACCGCCAGAGCCCCCCAGGGCGGGGCAGATGACCACCACGTGGTTGCGACTGGAGTCCCCCAGGACGGAGCGGATGACCACCACGTCCTCTTGGTCACCGCCGGAGTCCCCCAGGGCGGAGCGGATGACCACCACGTCCTCATGGTCACTGTCGGAGTCTCCCAGGGCGGAGTGGATGACCACCACGTCCTCATGGTCACCGTCGGAGTCCCCCAGTGCGAAGCGGTCTCGGGCACCGCATCGGGAACGGCCTCCGGCACCGCATCGGGAACGGTTTCGGGCCCCGCCTCGGTCTCCGGAACCGCAACGGACACTGCCTCGGCCACCGCCTCGGCCTCTGGAACAGCATCGGACACCGCCTCGGCCACCACCTCGGTCTCGGCCTCTGGAACAGCATCGGGCACCGCCTCGGCCTCTGGAACAGCATCGGGCACCGCCTCGGCATCGGCCTCTGGAACAGCATCGGGCACCGCCTCGGCATCGGGCACCACCTCGGGCACCGCCTCGGCATCGGGCACCGCCTCGGGCACAGCATCGGGCACCGCCTCGGGCACAGCATCGGGCACCGCCTCGGCATCGGCCTCTGGAACAGCATCGGGCACCGCCTCGGCATCGGGCACCGCCTCGGGAACTGCATCGGGCACCGCCTCGGGCACCGCCTCGGGAACGGGCACCGCCTCGGGAACAGCATCGGGCACCGCCTCGGGAACAGCATCGGGCACCGCCTCGGCATCAGCCTCTGGAACAGCATCGGCCTCTGGAACAGCATCGGGCACCGCCTCGGCATCGGGCACCACCTCGGGCACCGCCTCGGCATCGGGCACCACCTCGGGCACCGCCTCGGCATCGGGCACCACCTCGGGCACCGCCTCGGGCACCGCATCGGGCACCGCATCGGGAACGGGCACCGCCTCGGCAACAGCATCGGGCACCGCCTCGGGAACAGCATCGGGAACAGCATCGGGCTCCGCCTCGGGAACTGCATCGGGAACGGGCACCGCCTCGGGAACAGCCTCGGGCACCTCCTCGGGAACAGCATCGGGCACCGCCTCGGCATCGGGCACCACCTCGGGCACCGCCTCGGCATCGGGCACCGCCTCGGGCACCGCCTCGGGAACCGCATCGGGCACCGCATCGGGCACCGCATCGGGAACGGGCACCGCCTCGGCAACAGCATCGGGCACCGCCTCGGGAACAGCATCGGGAACCGCATCGGGCTCCGCCTCGGGAACTGCATCGGGAACGGGCACCGCCTCGGGAACAGCCTCGGGCACCTCCTCGGGAACAGCATTGGGCACCGCCTCGGCATCGGGCACCACCTCGGGCACCGCCTCGGCATCGGGCACCGCCTCGGGCACCGCCTCGGGAACCGCATCGGGCACCGCATCGGGAACGGGCACCGCCTCGGCAACAGCATCGGGCACCGCCTCGGGAACAGCATCGGGAACCGCATCGGGAACAGCATCGGGAACCGCCTCGGGAACTGCATCGGGAACGGGCACCGCCTCGGGAACAGCCTCGGGCACCTCCTCGGGAACTGCATCGGGCTCCGCCTCGGGAACTGCATCGGGCTCCGCCTCGGGAACTGCATCGGGCTCCGCCTCGGGAACTGCATCGGGCTCCGCCTCGGGAACTGCATCGGGAACGGGCACCGCCTCGGGAACAGCCTCGGGCACCTCCTCGGGAACTGCATCGGGCACCGCCTCGGGCACAGCATCGGGCACCGCCTCGGCATCGGCCTCTGGAACAGCATCGGGCACCGCATCGGGAACGGGCACCGCCTCGGCAACAGCATCGGGCACCGCATCGGGAACAGCATCGGGCAACGCCTCGGGAACTGCATCGGGAACGGGCACCGCCTCGGGAACAGCCTCGGGCTCCGCCTCGGGAACTGCATCGGGCTCCGCCTCGGGAACTGCATCGGGAACGGGCACCGCCTCGGGAACAGCCTCGGGCACCGCCTCGGGCACCTCCTCGGGAACTGCATCGGGCACCGCCTCGGGAACTGCCTCGGGCACCGCCTCGGGAACTGCCTCGGGCACCGCCTCGGGAACAGCATCGGGAACGGGCACCGCCTCGGGAACAGCCTCGGGCACCGGCACCGCCTCGGGAACAGCCTCGGGCACCTCCTCGGGAACAGCATCGGGCACCGCCTCGGGAACTGCATCGGGCTCCGCCTCGGGAACTGCATCGGGCTCCGCCTCGGGAACTGCATCGGGCTCCGCCTCGGGAACAGCCTCGGCCTCTGGGACTTTCTCCAGGCCTTGAGGGACGGTCGACGCCTGTCTCCTCCTCCTCCGTCCTCCACGATGGCGAGTCGGCGGCACCTTGTCTGGAGACTCAGGCGTTGAGTCGTCCATCTTAAGCTGTTGCTCTGGGCTGGCGACCATCCTGTGCTGTGGCTCTAAGCTGGTGGCCATCGTGTGCTGTGGTGTTAGGCTGGCGGTCATCTTGTGCTGTGGCGCTGGGCTGGCGGCCATCTTGTGCTGTGGCGCTGGGCTGGCGGCCATCTTGTGCTGTGGCACTGGGCTGGCGGCAGTCTTGTCTGGAAACTCTGGTGTGGTTGTTGCATACCACTGAGCACGATGGTGCAGGTAATTGGTAAACCCCCAAAAGTCCAGGATCTCTAACCCCTTCATCTCCCATTGAGGTAAAGGATCATCCAGGCAATTATTAAACAAATCTTTTAGTGCTGCATCATTGTAACCTAACCCGACTGCCAAAGTCCAAAACAATTGCGCCAGGCCACCCACCTCACTTCCCTTTTGATGAAGGGTGGTTAAGTTCCGGAATCTCCCCCTCCGTTCCTCCATGGTGGCTGGGGAACCGATTCGAAATCTCACACCGCTGGATCTAGGCATGATGGAGTCCTTCTGTGACGGTAGGGTTGTGGGAAAAACACAAGGAGAGGGTAAGATCCAATTGCAGGTAAGGTTTATTGCACAAACAGGTTAAATACAAAATAAAACTGTCTTGAGAGACAAACCAAACAAAAAGGGAACCGGATGAAACGGATAAGAACGCGGAGGAACAAGAAGGTAACGAGAAGACTCGCGAGACAAGCACAACTCACACATAGGGTAAGGACTCCATACAGATGACAGAGAAAGACAGCTATACATAGGGAGACTAATGACAGAGGATTGTCAGCACCTGTGCGATTCTAATTGGAGTGCAATTACTGTGAAGACACAACCAGACTAGAGGAATTAAGGTGCCTATGGTGAAGTGCCTAAGGAGAAGTGAGCTCACTAGGGAACACCCAGGAAAACAGAGACTGAGAGCGTGACAGTTTCAGAAACCCAAATAGTGACCTTAACCCGACCATAACGCGAATTTTAACAGCTTGTAAACGTAGTCAGTGTTATACTTGCCAAACTTCTACATGTTAAAATATTAATGTGGTAAATACAAAATCTAATTTGTAATTTAAATAATCATGATGAATCTAACGTTAGTGTCCAACTAATTTTGGCTCACTTCCAAGCAGCAACAGCAGTGATGGAGGCCAAAATGGCGGTTTTGGTGACCTTGCCTCCAAAGGCTCCACCCATTCGCTTAACGTGACAAGAAACACGATTGGATGGGATTCCCAGCGTCTCAGCTACTGCCTCCTACAACAGATTAGAACAAAACATATTTCTTGCACATTTAAATCCATGATCTGAAAAAAATAAAATAAATAATAATAATCAATTAATTTAATTAAATAAAACCTCAGTTGCTAACTTTTAAAATGAATTGGAACAAACTTCAAAAATGTTTATCTCTCACGATTTCCCAATGGATTGCCCATGATCTCCACTAGTGGGGACAAGCTACGCAATATCGCGCTCATTATCACAGATGAATCGCCTTCAATAATGAACGCGATATTGCGTAGCTTGTCAGCGATCTACGGCTCTGTCTATTAAATGCCACTCCAATTATAAGCAGGTGATGGCGATTTTAGCAGTGATCACGGAAGCAGCTTTACTGATTAGATGCGCATGATCATATCGTTAGATATATCGCCCAGCCCTACTGTCACGCCTCCTATATTACAATCTCCTTGACCTGCAAAGGATCTGACTATGATAACAAAACTAAATAAAAATACTGCTACTGACTTCCTATAATTAACAAACTTTTTTTGCATGTACATTTATCCTGCAAATTATAGAATAATGCAATTAATACAATATTAAATTTTTTTTAATTTAAAGCAAAATAATACAATAATACACATATACATCTCCTTACTCCTACAAGGAATTGGAACAAACTTTTACAAATTTTTGTACGTTGATCTGCCTGAATCTACCAAATTAATTAAAGGCCACTTTTGTTTAAAAACTATTTCTATGTGTAACTGAGCAGATCTTAAACATACTTGTGTAAATGCTGGGTGCTGAGTGGACAAATAAACTTTCATCTCCTTCTCTTCCCCAACTGGAATGACCAGAAAACTCTGTGTTTCCAAGTAGAAATGCTCCTGTCCTCCAATCCGAATCTCTCCTGTAAAGCATGTAGAACTATGTTATAGAACATGAATGAGGTAATCTGAAAGAAAGTGCCCAATCTTACCTTCATACACATGTTCAGCCTCTCTCAAACCCTTTTCCACATCTCCTCGCTCAATCTGTCTCCTGGGTAGGAAGAAAGACTCTTTTTCGATAGCCTCCTGAAAACAAGATGCAAAAGCAGCTGTATAAGAACATAATATAGTTAGGTGAGAATAAAAATGAGAGCAGCTAGATCATTTCTTCTCACCTCCAGAGTGAAGATGCGATCCTGCAGATCTTCGTAGCTGATCTTCACTGCTGCTGCCCCACGTTTAGCATATGCTTTGGAATCTGCAACCACAGCGCAAACCATCTGACCAACACATGTCACCTGAGGATGCAGAAGAGATTCCAAATTGTGCCTTAATTTGAGGAATTTGAATACTTAAAACAAATACCTCACATTTAAAAAAAAAACACTAAATAATACACAGACCTCATCTACAGCCAGCAGTTCTTCGTCATATCCTGTAAAGGTTCTGAACCTTTTGCCTGGTATGTCTTTAGCAGTGATAACGTCCACCACACCGGGCAGCTTTAGAGCTTCACTGATGTCAATATGACTGTGATGGTAAGAAAATGCAACCATTTAGGTATGAAGTTACTCATTTGTGCCACTGCTGGTTTTAATTTTGTGTCAAAGTATTGAGCAACCATATAAAATAAAATAAATAAGATGTTATATTTATATTTACATACACAGTCACTGGCCACTTTATTAGGTACACCTTGCTAGTATCGGGTTGGACCCCCTTTTGCCTTCAAGAACGGCCTTAATTCTTCGTGGCATGGATTCGACAAGATGTTGGAAACATTCCTCAGAGATTTTGGTCCATATTGACATGATAGCATCACGCAATTGCTGCAGATTTGTCGGCTGCACATCCATGATGTGAATCTACCGTTCCAACACATCCCAAAGCTGCTCAATTGGATTGACATCTGGTGACTGTGGAGGCCATTTGAGTAAAGTGAACTCCTTGTCATGTTCAAGAAACCATTATAGTGCATTATCCTGCTGGAAGTAGCCATCAGAAGATGGGTACACTGTAGTCATAAAGGGATGGACATGGTCAGCAGCAATACTCAAGTGGCAAGAAAATATCCCCTACACCATTACACCACCACCACCACCATCCAGAACCGTTGAGACAAGGCTACCATCTGAATGTTGCAGCAGAAATTGAGACTCATCAGACCAGGCAACATTTTTCCAATCTTCTATTGTCCAATTTTGAATTGTAGGATTGTTTCCTGTTCTTAGCTGACAGGAGCGGCACCTGTTGTGGTCTTCTGCTGCAGTAGCACATCTTCTTCAGGGTTCGAGATTCAGAGATGGTATTCTGCATACCTTGGTTGTAACAAGTGGTTATTTGAGTTACTGTTGCCTTTCTATCATCTCTATTCACTCTGCCCATTCTCTTCTGACCTCTGACATCAACAAGGCATTTTCATCCACACAACTGCCACTCACTGGATATTTTCTCTTTTTCAGACCATTCTATATAAACCCTAGAGATGGTTGTTCCTGAAAATCCCAGTAGATCAGCAGTTTTTAAAATATTCAGACTTGAAATACTCAGACCATTCCATGTTCAAAGTCACTTAAATCCCCTTTCTTCCACATTCTGATGATCGGTTTGAACTTCAGCAAACATCACATCTAGATGCCTAAATGCATTGAGTTGCTGCCATGTGATTGGCTGATTAGCACAGGTGACAGGTGTACCTAATAAAGTGTCCGCTGAGTGTATTTATTTATTTATTGCCTCATCATCATTGAATGAATGAATGAATGAATGAATGACATATCATTGACATATCAGTATTCAAGGCTATATTCATGACAATTAAAAATATTTATAATAAGAATAAAATATAATAAGAATAAAATCGAATAAAAATTCAATGTCATATCAGCATCAAAAGCTTTTTTCATGACAATACATACACAAATAAAAACGTAAAAACTCCATCTTTGAGATTTAATTTAATCTGAATTCATTTAAATGTGTATGATAAAATATATACATGTAAAAAAATAATAATAATAATTTATGTAATTTTAAATTTTTTTATACATTTTTAAAAGGTGTTTGGCTTACGTGATTTTAGCGTGTGGCCTGGAGCTTGTCACGATCACAAGGAAAAGTTCACCATCGGTTCGCGGTAGGTCATCACAGTATACGGCCTCTCCTGTAGCTTGACTAAGAGCTGTCCGGTGCACCATGGGTCGGCCCACCGGATCTTGAGCCGACTGACCCTCCAAGACATTCTGTACACAAAAAACACACTACCTGCTGTTTACCTTCTATAAGTTCAATGTTTTTTGCTTTTTGCTGGCTTTAAATAAAAATAAAACAGATCCAGACAAGAAATAATAGGTTAGAGAAAAAAGAAACAGGTTTGGTAATTGCAAGCAGGATTCAAACACAAATTTCCCATTGAGCACCATGAGACCATGATTTTGCCTATATCAAAAGACCATATAGTGCTACCTGAAACTCTTGGTAACCAGGCTGGATATGTTTAGGAAGAGGTTGAATTGCACTCTGCATCTTTTGGGGTATTTCCCCCCGAGTGACATCCTGTAAAAAGACACAGAAACAAAACAGGTAAACAAATTGAAACTCCATGTGATATTGATTTCCTAAAGTGGTTCATACTTTTTCCTTCAGATATTGGAGGATGAGCAGGTTGAATTTAAAAAACAAGCTTAAGGTCAGGGATCTGCGGAAATCAACTTTGCCGCCTGGTGCTGACGGCCCAAGTTTGATCTCATCAACCAGCGCGCTGTACGCATCACTTAACATCGCCTCCTCCCAAGGCCTTCAAGAAAGAAAAAAATTTAAAGCACAGAAACAACGCAAACTATAGCAACTCAAAAAACAATGCAACTTATTATGCAACTTTTACTCCAATACCAGAAGAAATTAAAAACAAAAACCACACAAAAAACTAAAACAAAAACCACGCAAAGCATTAGATAACTAATTTTTTTTTTTGCATCCCAGAGGAAATGCAACCAACCAAAAAACAAAGCAAAGTATTACGCAAAGCATTAGACAACTCATCATTTACTACAAAGAGAAAAGCAACTCAAAACAAGCTTTAAAAAAACGCTAATTATTAGCCAAATTAACTTTTACCCCATTCCAACAAAAAAGGTAACTAAAAAACAATGCAAAGAATTAGACATTTTAACTTGTACTCCATTCCCATAGAAAGTGTTGCAAAAAAATCAAATAAAAAAAAAATCAACTGAAGTATTTCACAATTAAAATTTTACTTTGATTTACTAATACTCTAATTCCAAAGGAAACAAAACTTAAAAAAATAACAATAACATAACATTAGATATACCTTCCTAGAATCTGTTGACATGCGCGGTCAGCGCTGAGGATGGTGGCTCCCACTCCTCCGTAGTAAATACTGATCTCCTTCACTACATTTGAGCTCTCGTTGAACCAAACACGCATCCCAGCAGTCACCGTAGCTAGAGCGCTCTCCTTACGTGGGGCGTGTCGGAAGGCATGGACGATCTCGTTCTGGGGAAAACAAAACATAATAGTTTTGCAAACAATGTGTAAAGCACTGAAACTAGCCAACGGTTCGTTTCTTACCGGCCTTGTAGCTGGAATGAAAACGGACAACACTATCTCATCTGGCTGTAGGATTGTCTTTGCAAATCCAAGGAAAAAATCTTTATCGATAGGCACCCTCCTTCGACCGTCTGTAATGAATATTGGGTAGAAAAGTGAGAATTAATGCAAAATGTGTGCAAAATGAACTGTGTTCTGCAGTGCGAATATTAAACATAATTTAACACCGATTACAATATTATAAATTATATAGGAGTTTGGTCACCTTTAGAAAGTGCCACTAGTGTGCATCTTCCAGCAGCTAAGACGGGGGTCAGGTCAGAGTTTGGATATGCGCTTGCAATATTGCCGCCCAATGTCTACATATGTTAACAAACATAAAAGATAAATAATATGTAAGCAAAATAACTACCAAATTTTGCTATAAGTTCGATTGAAACATATAATAATTGCTGTTAATAGAGTTTCCGTACATCTCTGCCATATGTACATTGACTGACAGTCACCACGGATAAACTACTGCTAAATATATTGTAGAAACTAAATTTTCTGTCAAGTTGCTTTGCAATGATTTGTATTGTAAAAGGCGCTATAAACTTAAATTGAATTAAATTTGGACAGCTGACAATTTGGCAATTACATTTTTTTACCTCAACAATAATATTAATAATAATAATAATGCATTTTATGAACAATAAATGAAGTTAATTTATTAATTTAACTTATTTAAAAAATAATAACAGTGTCATGCCTTCTATTAGATTATTTTAACTTAATGTGAAATTAAATGCTAAAATATCTTTTAATAACTTTAAAAAAAAAATAACTTTTTTCAGTAATCAAGATGATAGAATAATAAATAACCAAGTAATCAAGAATAATAATAAATCATAATTAATTCATTAAAAATGTATTTAAAAAATAATTATTTTATTAATAATTACTTAAAATTAAAGTATTTTTTCAGATCAATGTTGTTCTAGTTAACTAAAACTATTAAAATTAGCTTTCAGTGATTGAAAAAAAGATCAAATAAAGTAAAATATAAATATACTTATTTTCAATCACTATGAACTAGATATAATATATATATATATATATATATATATATATATTATTGTGTTAACGCATTAATTGATTGATGCCAACAATTATTTTATTGTGCCTTAACACAGTTTTTTATTATTTTGAAAGTCCAATGGTCACTGGCTCTGAATACACAAACAGACAGATAATGGCTCACCGGAGCGGATGCTCCCTATCAAATTATTTGGGATGCGTTATGGGATGTGTTAACATGCTTCTGCTACTCAGAACTATTTTCTGCAATCATGCAGCATGTATCAGAAGATATATGCTATGGCAAGGCTCACATCCATTAATCTATATAGAACTGAACCGCTCTCTTGTTCTCTCTTCTAATCGAGCCAGGGACTGCTAAACGGAACGATCACACTAGTCAAACGAACCAGGCTTTGGGGGTGCATTGCAACTAATTGTGATTAAAAAAGATTTATTGTGGCCCTGCATTAATTAATAGATATATATATATATATATATATATATATATATATATATATATATCAGCAGTTTTTTTTTTTTTCACTGAAGTCATTGCAGTGCATTCTGGGATTCTTGGCCTTCTCTGCATAGAATACAATCAATGCAGAGCGAGTGAATTTGGGAGAGCAGTGAAAGTGATTCAGGGTTTGTTTACACTTACAGCCACGTTTCGGATCTGTTGTCCTCCCACAAGCTTTATCTGCTGCAGCAGAGCCTGAAACATGTGCGTACTCTCCGGTGGAAAATCATTTATACTTCTCTCCAACACACTCTTCAGAACCGACATGCTGCATCCGGCTCCAACACACACACCTACAAATATAAACCATTCATTAATGCTTCTTACAAAATGTCTCTTCTTTAAAGAGATAGTTCACCCAAAAAAGAAAAATATGCCATTATTTACTCACCCTCAAGTTTTTTCAAAAGTTAACAAAAGATATTTTGAAGAATGTTGGTAACCAGACAGTGACGGAAGCCACTGACTTCCATAGTATTTTTGTTTTCATGCTGTGGAGGTCAATGTCTACCAGCCACTGTTTGCATACCAACATTCTTCAAAATATCTTTATTTGTTCAGTAGAAGAGAAAAAAAGAGGAACAACTTGAGGGTGAGTACTGACACAATTTTAATTTTTGGGTGAACTCTTTAAATTTGACTTTCGGCACTGTCAGATTTCGAATTGACTTCTGAGTATTCACTCATTGTTGTGACGTATCCATAAGATTTGCTATTCTTGGGCAATATTTTCATAGATTCTGTCTGCATGTGAAGTGTTGCTATCAATTAAAAATATTAAAATTGTTTCTGATAATTGAAAAAAAAAAATTAAGTAATATATTACTTGCAAAATAAAATTACAAAACTTAAACTAGCATTTATTTTTATTTTGAATTAGGTTTCTATATATTCGGGTTTCTTCTTAATTTTAGGTTTAGTTTGTGATGTTTATTTTATTTTTTATTTATTTTTATTTCTCCAATTTTTTGTTTACATATATACATTTTTATATATATAAAAAAGCTAAAAATGTATATTAAAACTTTAATAAAATAAAAATCACAAACTAAACCTAAAATTAAGAAGAAAACCGAATATATAGAAACCTAATTCAAAATATAAATAAATACTAGTGTATTATGGTATATAAAATGCTTAATAATAATAATAATGAAAAAAAATAATAATAACCTGCCCTTGTGAACAGTAAAATCTGCTCATATGCAAAAACACACATACCCTCTGGTTTTTGTGTGATCTTGTACAGTTCTGGCACTCGTGTTGGTGATATTATTACAGGATGGAAAATACCCTTGAACTTCATATCTAGGCCTGTAAAGAAAAACAAAATAAAATGATTCACATGTCTAAGACTTCTTAAACAACAATGGGGTAAATGTCACTCCATTGGAGTTTATTAGGTTTGGCCTGACTTGCCAATACACAACCTATGTTGGTGTTGCCCATGACAAGAGGGGCTTGTGGGTAATCAGCCTTCAGCTGGAGCAGCTCATCAAGAGATCCAGGGCTGATCCAGGTCATTCTCTTCCCACAAAACTTCTGAGTGGTTTGGTCCTTGCCCTCTGCCAATCTCTAAACACCAAAAAGCAGAACAGACCACGATTACACCAGATCTAAAAGTGTTGTTGAGCTGATAACAACATCTGACCTTCCGACAGGCAGCTTATCAAAGCCTAAAATAGAATGAATGACAAACTTGTTAGACCTTGCTTAAACATTAAACTTCATTTCAAATCTCACAGTCATCATTGCATAACCTCCTTTGAGAGAAGTCAAATGATCTATTCTGAACAAGCTGACGAACCATGAGCTCAGGGGGGAAGATCAGATCCTGGGTCGGGTCGAGGGGAAGCAGGCCACCTTTACTAAACAGTTCTGGTTGACCCTAATAAACACAAAAATTGAATTGAATTATATTTATTATATGTGTATCAATATATTATATATATACCACACGCTAAGATCACATAAGACACTTTGCACAAACACCTTTTAAAAATGTATAAAAATTTAATTACGTAATTAATTTAATTATTATTATTATTTTACATTTTTATTTTATCATACAAATTAAATTACAACTTAAAATGAACTGAGATTAAATTAAATCTTATATAATATATATAATTTCTGATACAAATAATAATATAATTATTTGTTATATATTTTTCTTATCAAAAAAAATAATATCTTATTATATATTTAATGACAACATTACTTATTATATATTAATTTCACAGTAAATACACACTATATGGAACATATTATTTATTTTAAAGTGTGTGCAATAGTCAAGATTAAAAAAAAAAAAACTCACATTCTCTGTGGGCTCCACAGATCCGTTTTCATTTCCATTCGCCATATTGCATGCGGAGCCATTTAACTGGCAACAGTTTTCACTCTATAAACAGAAAAAGTGGGGAAAAAAAATAAAATACATACATAAACAATAGACAAATTTCAGATCAGTTTTATATATAGTTTAGTTGACTCTCATGTTGTAGAACTCTCATTTTAATTCCCAGAATCCCAAACATGTCATGCATGGACCACAAAAAAAAAAGAAAGAAAGAAAACCCCTTTCAAAATATGCAAAATCATAAAGGGAGGTTTTGAGATAAATGGAGAATATTAGACACAGTCTGAAATGAGAACGGTTGGGCAGCTCGGAACAAATCCATAAAGGATCTGAAATGCCATGCCAGATGAGTGCCACATGATTCAGCAGCTGAAACGAATCAAATTAAGGATGAATCCAGACGACTGCTGTTCACCTCACAGAAGGTTCTGTAGCCATCAACGATGGGCCGGTACCCTGTGCATCTGCATAAATTACCTGCAATAAGAACAGTCGTGTTTGATCATGATTGAAAGTCTTTTTCTGTGTATTTAAGATGGTGTATGTGGCATTGTACCAGCGAGACCCTCGGTCACATCCTCTATGGTGGGCTGTGGGTTATTTCTTAGCAATGCGTACATGGACATCACCATCCCCGGAGTACAAAACCCACACTGAGAGCCATGAGCCTTTGCTATACGCTCCTGATGAAGCAAACATACGGCCAACGATGATCAATAATATTATACTGAATATCTGTGTGTTATTTTTAATTATATAAAAATTTTACTTAATTTTACTTAATCGTTACAATATAGTTTACAAACATCAATGTCATTGTTTTTGGGGAGTCAACCACATATTCAAATATTATTTAATAATAACTACTATAATATTACTTACGTCAAAAAGTAACTATAAATATTACAAATATAATAAAATGCAAAAAATAATAATAATATATATATATATATATATATATATATATATAATATTTTATATGTACACATACACACACACACAAACACACATATATATATTATATATAATTTGATATTTAGCATGATAACAAAAAATTGTATGCTTTAATTATTCATCAGACTTACAATTATAATTATAAATTACAGTATGAGTAACATTTACAAATGTCCACAGATATTACACTGATTATGCATACACGATTTAATAATAACGTTTTGAAATATATTTCTGAAAGATTTCATTTTTCAATTAACTGTTTTTGAGTCACACCACATGAAATTTTACTAGCAGAAATATGATTTATATATAATTCATCATTATTATAATACATAAAAATAATTTTAATTATGTTGAAATAAAAAAGGGATTTTTCATTTAAGGCATTTTATATATAAATTGCATTTAAATTATTTTTTTTATTAATAGATCATAAAAAAAAATTACATCACTGACCTAAGGATGAATGAGAATAAATCAAGTCATGATTGATCATTTAATCTCATAATCTGAATTGAATGTAATCTTTATCATAAAATCATATTTGAATTGAAAGCAATCTAATTTATTAATCTGGATTGAAGGGACTACATATTATAATCCATCTGAAAACTAAAATCACGATCTTGATCTCATAATCTGGACAGGGCATGATATAGATTCTAATGTGAATCTGTTACCTGCACTGGGTGTAATTTGGTTTTGGTGCTTCCAATGCCTTCAACGGTGGTCACAGCTGCTCCGTGAAGTTGGCACACAGGAAGCAGACAGGCATTGACAGAACAATGACTGGCCAGGGAAGGAAAAAAAGCATTTAATACAGATTTTTAGCAGATTTGCATAACAAAAACTAGTTATAGCAACAAAAGTGTACAGATATTAGCAGCATGCCTATCTTCCTTAAGCAAAAGAAGGAATCTGACTTTAAAAAAAAAAATAACATAGAATTTAAGTTTGATGAAAGGAGAAAGAGAGAGTGAATAAAATACTTGATGTTCTTGGTTTGAGGGTCATATCTGGACACCATGACAGTACAGGCTCCACATCCTCCTCCACCACAGCCGTACTTAGTGCCTGTCAACCGCACTGCACGCACACACACACACACGTGACACACACACACACACACCCACACACACACAGAGAGACAGAGAGAGATTCAAAATACAAAACTAAACCACAGTTAAATAAACCTCTGGAAATAATCTATGTAGTTAACATTAACAAATCGTATCTCTATAAATATATAATCATAAAATTATTTACATATATATATATATATATATATACATACACACACACACACACATACATTTCCATTACATGAAACATCATAACATGTACACACACACACACACACACACACACACACAGACAGACACACACACACATATATATATATATATATATATATATATATATATATATATATATATATATATATATATATATATATATATATATATAGACATACAAATACATATTTTTATTTATTTTCTTACAAAGAGAGAGAGAGAGAGAGAGTAATTATAATGTATTTTTTATGTAAGAAAATAAATAAAACTTAAATATTTGAATATTTATTGGAACGTTTAAAACAATACAGTTCTTCCTCAGAAAAGACAGCAACATAGTCTCGGGGTCTGGATTCTTCTCAGTTATCTGTTAAACAGAAGCATATGCAAAACACATTCAGTTTATGCAGATTATTTAAAATGTATTTAAACAGATTATAATCGCTGTCTCTGGGTTTTTTTTTTTTTTATCTTTGTCTTTGTTAGTCTATGTTCTATGCGGAACTATACGGATTGAACTGTGAACATCACAACCATAAATCTAACAACAAACACATGATCAGGATACACTTGCACAAAGAGTTTCTGCAGATGATTGATATGCATGAGAAAATAATCACCTTCTCGCCGTTGACATAGAAAATCAAGCCATCTCTCCTGGTTTGTTCGGCCATATTCTCAAAGTTTATGTCCAACACAAACAAACTGAGGCAAATCTGCAGTCTACAACTCCTCTGAGATCTCCGCCAAAAAAAAGTCTTCTGCAAAGTGCAAAATAGAAACTGGGTTAGAAAAAGGCGGAGCTTCTGACTGCAAGCTATAAAGTTGTCAGTTCATTCGAGTAAATCATTAATTTCATGTGTAATTTTTTTTTTTTGTGTGTGTGTGTGTGTGTGTGTGTGTGTGTCTGTGTGTGTGTGTGTGTGTGTGTGTGTGTGTGTGTTTTTTGTTTGTTTTTCCTCGATGCTATTAATGTCCAAATACTCTCATTCTGGTCTAAACTAACTTTTTCGATTTCACATGTAATCTGTTACTTTTCTCAGCGCTGACTGACTGAACCAATTACATACGTTTGAGACTACTAGTGCTTTTAACAAGCCTTTAATAAAGAACAATTATATTACCTATATTGTTTACATATCAAATACAAATTCGCAAAATTAGTAGATTTAAATGATGAGGGGTTTTAGAACAGAAAGGTCTCGATCTATTCAGTCAAAACCCCGTTTGAATGTTTGTATGTTCCTCGAGTTTTGAGCAACGGTGCTTCCTTTAGCACTTTTCAGTGGCTCTCTGTCACTGAATATTTCGTTTTCGTTTGGATTTGTCTTGCTGACAGGCTTTTAAAGGTGCATGGCAGACTGAAATGCTGTAGTTTGCAGTATTTTAATTTTATTTGCCTATATTTACCACACGATGGCGCCAGATACATAAATGTAACTTTTAAATCTGGCCAGATACCGATGAGCAAATAAAGCATCTAACCACTAGATGGCGGTAGAAGCAAAAAGAACAATAATAAAACTAAAAAATCCGGCTGTACAGAAAGGTAAATTTATCCAGAATCATCCATACATTTAACAAAAAAGACTAATACAGTATTTCAGTGTCATTTTGTTTTGTTTTTCCCACTTGCAGACAACACATTTTAAACTAGGTATATGAAAACACATTCACAAGAGTTTTCCCTCAGGAATATAGATAGAAATGTATTTTCACAGTTAATGAGCTGAAGAATGACAATAAATTGAGTTTGTCCACCGTCTCTGTTTTCCGAGGCTGTTGGAATAGAACACACACTCACACATACAGGAACCCTGCTGCGACCCCCTGTGAAGTGTGATCAGGGAACCCCTACAGAGATGACCACAAGTCAATACCCGACACAGTCAGAAATCTCACCCCACAGGCATTCAGGATTAGCTAAAATGCTAACACACATTTAAAACATGCACATATGCAGCTACGCAACAAGAGACACCACTGAGAAAAACATGTCAATAAACTTAAACGCTCACACACAAAGGCGTTAAAGGCGAAATTATGTCACTCAACCTGATAACATGTAGGATATCACTGAGATGTCTTTGTGATATCTGCATTTAAATCTGCAAAACAGATTTTTGTCTTGAGTGTATGCTCTGCAATATGTATAAAGGACGTTTCCTGTCAGATGTCAAGAAAATGTCTCTTGACTTCACTTGACATCTGATAGGAAACATCCTATAGACGAATCAGATGAGCAAACACGTGTGTTGTACGTGTGTTATAATTGTTAATTTCTTTCTAAAAGAAGTAGTTTTGTTTGTGTTGTATTAGTCCAAGGGTTAATGAGTAGTTCTGTGCTAAGGCGTTGACTTACTGTAGTTTGAGGGACAGTGGAAAAGGTTAAGCTAGACTCAAGGTTACACATTGCTAATCACATTAATGGAATGTTTACTTTGACTCAACATGACCAAGAGTCTTCGATTTCTTGACAATCATGACTAATGGCTCACTTAAGCAACTGTTCTTTTACTACTTTGAGTTTTAGCCACTGCACTACAGAACCTACATAGCTAACATCGCTAAAATATGTCTCTGAATCATTGTCACAAGTAGCAATTACATTGCTCACAAGCATGACATTAGCGCAGTAGCATATCTCTCACAGTATCAAGCTAAGTAGCAGCGTAGCATGACAATTATTTGTGAAGACTCATTACACAGCATCAATTCAGTGTACAGAGCAGATCTACTGAGGTAACAATGTACAGATTTTTGGAAATTTGCCCTATTTGTGGACAAACATCTAATTAGCATCAAATTAGCAAAAAAGAAAAAATTAGCATTTTGCAGATTACCAAAAAATAATAAGCATTTATAGCTACATTTCCAAGTAGCTTACTCGCCTCCTGCCAGTGTTAAATGCAAGGAGCTTTATAAAACTTCAAAATAAAAAATAAAAATAGTATTTCAGTTTAGAAGTTTGATTTTAAATGTGCCATATTTGCTCATGGCAACATTACACTATTTTAGCTAATCACATGAACTGTAAACGCCATCTGACCGATTAATCTGAAGGCATCACTCATTGTTTGATAAAATCAGGCACTGGTAAGACATCATCTTTAATGCAATTCAATATTTTTGATTCATATGTTGTAAGCAAAAAATCATGGCACATTTCAAATGTCTGTCAGGGGAGGAAGATGCTAACAATGCTAAAGGTAACCAGCAAAACATTGGCCTACAGGGCCTGATTAGTGAAACATGAGCAGAATGATTACACATGTCATCCAGTAGCATGTCAATTTTCATATTAAATTGGATTTTTAAACAGGTACTATTTACACAGATTTTTGGATATACTGTACAATGCAAAAAAAAAAAAAAGTCTTTTGTCAGTTTTTTTATTTATTTATTTATTTTTCCGGTTTGGACACCTTTGAGATATGGAGAGGTTTACGTTTCTCATAATTCACACTGAGTTGATGTCTATATTTGGTGACCACCTTGTACGTGTGGTGTGCTACACATTTTCATGTATTCTTCCTCTGTTTCTTTTGTTTTTCTCCATCCCATCCCCCCTTTTTGTGAACAGAAAGACACACATCTGCTTTCCATCGCACCTTTACAGCTGTGACTCGGTCTCTTGTATTCCTTTCATCTCTGTCCAGTTTCTTCACTCACTATCGTGCTTATACCTTTTGCTTTTTATTCATCATATTTTCTACACTTTCTTTCTGCTTTTTGAAAAGCCAGTGACTTCTGTAATTACCGCCCTGGATCTGTTAACTGTGTTTGCTTACTTTGTGTGTGTGTGTGTGTGTGTTTGCGTGTTTACTCAGGTCTTATAATCACAGACTAAAAAAAGCAGTGGAGATGCTGACAGAAGCAAACTACTGTTCTGCTAATCACAGTCTTGCACAGGACCTTTGTTAACATAGTTACAATGGATTCTGTCAATATAGATAAGTAGCCTCTCCACCATGTATGGTCACATGATTTTTTAAAGATTGAATTTACTGTACCATACACCATTCTTTGGCCGAACAAGTATGAACAATTTATCTTTTGGTGGCCTAGTTGGGACGTCAAAACAGTTTGCAATTTGTTTAGTGCTTCATGAATTGCATTTTGACTTTAGTTATCCATGTTTTTCACCACATTTAGAACCATCCGATTAAGTCCATTATTATCTGAGAAACAGCTGGCTATTAGTCATGATAGAGATTTTTTTAGATTACCCATTTTCATTTACATTTGTTAGGTTTAGGTTTAAGTAGTTTTAGTAATTTTGTTGTGTATTTTTATACTTTCAATTTTTTTAATATGTTAATCTTAATTTATTTACCTTTATTTATTTTAGTACATCAAGTTAAATGAAATGCAAATAATAAAATAATGTTTATGTTTATAACACACACACACACACACACACACAGAGAACACACACTATATATGCAGGTGCATCTAAAAATTTAATATCATGGAAAAGGTCTTTATTTTTGGTAATTTAATTTAAAAAAATCAAGCTGTCTTGTATTCCAGATTCATTGCACACAAACTGTAAAATTGCAAGTGTTTTAGCATTGTGTTAACAAGCGCAGGGTTGGGGGTTCGATTCCCTGGGTACACATGATAGGTAAAAATCGATAGCCCGGATTCACTGTAAGTCGCTTTGGATAAAAGCGTCTGCTAAATGCATACATTTTATTTTTTATTTAATTTTGATGGTTACAACTTACACTTTAGGGAAATGAAAAATTCAGTATCTCCAAAAATTTGAATATTCCATTTTGAGCTTGATTAGTTAGATTTTTTTGTATAAATACTGAGTACCTCTTGGGCTAGTTTAGAACATGCAACTACAATTATGGTATTATGCTTTAAGGGCTGGCTGTTTACAGAGTGCTGTATCTAAATATATTCACAGAAAGTTGACTGGAAGGAAAAAGTGTGATAGGAAATTCAAAAACATCAGAAGCATTTCACCTGTGGTAAGGAGCAAAAAGAACTTGACTGTTGCTCAGTGGGCCACATTCCTCTTTTCAGATGAAAGTAAATTTAGCATTTCATTTGGAAATCAAGGTCTGGAGTCTGGAGTCTGGAGGAAGACTGGAGAGGCACAGAATCCAAACTGCTTGAAGTCCAGTGTGCAGTTTCTGATGTCAGTGAAGAAATGTGGTGCCATGACATCTGCCGGTGTTGGTCCACTGGGTTTTATCAGTACAAAGTCAATGCAGCCATCTACCAGGAGATTTTGGAGCACTTTATGCTTCCACAAGCTGCTGACAAGCTTTATGGAGATGCTGATTTCATTTTGCATTTTGCTAAAACCACTTCAAAGTGGTTTGCTGATATTACTTTACTTGATTGGCCATACAACATGTCTGACCTGAACCTCCCAGAGAATATATGGGGTATTGTAAAGAGAAAGATAAGTAACATCTGACAAACAATACAGAGGAGCTAAAGGCCGCTATCAAAGCAACCTGGGCTTCAGTAATTCCTCAGCAGTGCCACAGGCTGATCGCCTCCATGCCACGCTGCAATGAAGAAGGGATTTTGCAAAAGGAGCCAGAACCGAGTATTGAGTGCTTTGGAGATCTTGAAGATTTTTGTTTTGTAAATCTTTTTTTGATTGATCTTTGAAAAAATATGTAAAAAAATTTGAGATACTGATTTTAAAATTTCCTAAGCTGTAATTCATAACCATCAGAATTTAAACAAAAAAACTCTTGAAATATTTCAGTTTGTGTGCAATAAATCTAGAATATAACAAAGTTTTTTTTTTATTCAATTGCAAAAAATAAAGACCTTTTCCATGATATTTTTTTTTTAGATGTACCTGTACACGCACACACGCACACACACACACACACACACACACACACACACACACACACACAGAGTAATAGTACTTAAAGTATTAAGTTTTAGTTGTTCTAGTATATCATGTTAAACAAACTAGAAACTTTTATTAAAAAAACCATTTAAAAAGAAGCTATTTTTATATTTTAATATTATTTAAAAAAAAAAGATTTTATTTCATTGTAACAACCCCTAATATATATGCAAATTTAATATGTTTACAATTATTACATTGTAAATATTATTAAATTAATATTTTCTACACTTGTTAAGTTAAGTGCTTGTGTGCGATGTTACATCCACATCAATAGGTGGCAGTATACATTTCAAAATGGTCACTAAAACAAAATAGTTCTAAATAATTCTAAATTAAAGCTTACTTTATTAGCTTGTAATCATATTTGTTATTGTTATATAATTCTAAGTAAACTAGATTTCAACATGCAGTAGCCTAAGTATAATCGCTAGTAATTTGTGTCGCTAGCAAGCCTTTCTTCAAAAACCAGCATGATCTTTATGTACTTAACACAAATTGTATTGACAAGTCAAATCAAGGTTTAATAAATCAGTTTAAGGGTTTGTTCAGATCTCTCTAGCAACAAAGGTGATGCTTAACTTAGCAAACACCAATTAAAAGATGTTAGCACTGCTAAGCTTGCCTTTGTAAGAAACGTTCAGGCAGACGAAGGGCACAAACTTGAACTTGTTTACTTCAGTAAGCAAATGAGGGCTCTTGGCCATTGTCAGCAGTGTGGCATACAGCCGGCTTGGGATGGTCCCGAGGGTGCTAACATTTGCAGTAGCCTTTGAAAGGTCCCACAGAGAGAGGTTTCTCTTTAGCTAATGAAAGAGAGGATTGCCAGGGGGACACTTAGCTTTCATTTCTTCCTGAGAGAGAGTAATGCACTTCAGTGTTACATAAATGTCCTCAGGTGCACCTTCTAGGTATCAAATGTCTCTTTTATGGGGAAAAGGGTTGAAAAGTATTTTGTGTCCTTTTCTAGGAGGAGGGAAGTGTTCTGTGATGCTTTATGGCTTGTTTAAAGTGCCTTGTTGTGCTGCATGGTAAATGATTGAACTTTTGTTTGTTGGTGTGTGGATAAAGTTTTAAGTGGTTTTAAATGGTTTCTTTTTTCTTGAAGGCAACATCAAGGTTTCCACTTTTGAACAATAATTTAATAGCCCTGGAATTTCAATAAATAAAAGTCCTAATGTTTTCAATGAAAATGTAAATCTATGTAATATATTTATATAAATATATATTTACATATTTGTAATGTAATGCATTATCTATCTATCTATCTATCTATCTATCTATCTATCTATCTATCTATCTATTTCTATACTTTATAAAGTTAGTTATTATTTAAAATAATAACTCTAGCTCTGGATAAATGTATATATAAATTAAAAATGTTTTTTTTTAATTATATATTACATTAAAATTAAATTTTAAATTAAAGTGTTTATGTGTTATATTTATTTAATTGTTTAAGCATTTCAACAGTTCACATTTTTCTAAAGAATAATTAAGAAATGACTTTGAATTAACTTTTTTTACGAACAATTTAGATTGCCATTTAATGTGGCAATTGTGTTGTTTTCCGGTACAAATATCTTAATAACAAGATACATTTATTTGAGAAGCAAAATGTCTTTCTTTCTTTTTTAAGCAGGAAAAAAGCTATGCCAATGAGTAAGAGAGAGATAAACTTAATTCAGAGTGAAATTAGATTGTTTTTCTAATTTTTTGAATGAACAATTTAGACTGCCATTCATTTTGTTTTTGTTTCATAAGGTCTAGCGTTAATTTTCCCATGCAGGAATATAGCACGTTAAATGCTAATGTGGCATGTTGCCTTTGTTCTCAATACCTTTATTAACATATTTGAATCAAACACTATTTCATACTGTTGACCCTTTTTTAACCCTCAAAGACATGCTTACACACCCACCTGCACACACAGACTCACACTGGAAATCATTTAGCTGTCTTACTTGCATTTATTTAGGTCAGAAGTAGAAGCTCCTAGAGCTTTTTACGAGCTGCTCTGAAGAAGCGTGTAAATGTGAAGCCCCAGAGCGGAGCTCTACTGGGGAACTCAATGTATGTGCTTTCTGACAGTCTCGTTAATCTATAGAGCTACTCTGTACAGCTCAGAAACAGGTCAAAGCTGAGACTAGGGTTTTATACGAGTGTGTAATATGTGTGTGTCACGTGTTTTGCCTGAAAGTGTATACAACATTGCATCTGCACTATGGTTGTCATTACAGAAGTTTAAAATCATGCTTGAACCAACTGTGATTTTATGGATAATATTTCATTCAGTTGGTCCAAACATCCCATTGTATGACCATGTGCTCTCTTAAAGATTCAGACTGTTACTTATGTGTAGTCTGATGTAGTATATAAAATATTATATCATAACAAAAAAAAAGTATATATATATATTTTTGTGTGTGTGTGTGTGTGAATTCTAATAATATATATTCTAATAATATATTTTCTTTACTATCACTTTTTATCAATTTAACACATCCTTGCTGAATAAAAGTATTGATTTTATAAAAAAAAAGAAAAAGAAAAAAAATACTGACCCCAAATTACTGACCAGTAGTGTATATTGTTATTATAAAATATTTATATTTTAAAAACATAGCTTCTTTTTATTTATTTTTTTACTTTTTATTCATCAAAGTATCCTAAAAAAGTATCACATGTTCTGAAAAAATATTAAGCATCAGAACTGTTTCCAACTTTGATAATGAATCATCATATTAGAATGATTTCTAAAGGATCATGTGATAATGATCCTAAAAATTCAGCTTTGCATCACAGAAATAAATGATAATTGAAAGTCTAATAAATTTTAAAACAATTATTTTACATTGTAATAATATATCACAATATAAAAAAATAAAATAAATTCTGTATTTTTTAGCAAATAAATGCAGGCTTGTTGAGCAGAAGAAACTTCTTTCAAAAACATTAAAAATAGTAATGTTTCCAAACTTTTTGTCTGTACTGTATATATATATAACACACAATAAGATTTACTTGACTTAATTCTGTTTTAAAATTACATTAAGTCTTTTTTTTTGGGGGGGGGGGGGGGGTGTATGTGTGTGTGTGTGTGTGTGTGTGTGTGCGCGTGTGTGTGTGCGTGTGTGCGCACTTGTGTGTGTGTGTGTGTTTTGTTTAAATATGTCTGTGAGGCCAGACTGCTGTTGACGATGTTAAAGATCAAACACTAAGCAAACACAGAAACTGATAGTCCATCATCAAAGCAAGGTGCACTCTAGTCAACACTGTAAATACACACATGTGAGCACACACACTCTTACATTCATACGGAGATGCTCTAGATTTAGTACATGTGATAAAACACTTATATTCACAAATGCTTTGATGCATAATTCTATTATTCCTCCTCCAAACTCACAGTTACATTGGGCTATGATACTTCTGAAGGCATGTTCCTGGTTCAATACAAATTATTTATTCATTTTATATCTCCTAAAAATGAAGGTTCCAAAAGGTAGTTTCACAGCAATGTTTTTCTTAAAGGACGTTTTAATAATCTAAAGAAACTTTTTCCAATTTAAAGAAACTTTTGTGGTACGTTTCCATTGTTAAAAGGTCTTCATGGAACCATAGATGCCAATTAAGAACATTTATCTTTTTAGAAATGTGAAAGTCTGATGTAGAAAACATACAAACTGAACACGCATTTATATCTTGTTTACACTTTTAAAAGGTAACATTTATCACGTTTCATGCATTTCTGAAAATATTTTTTTAGCTTTTTTTAACTAAGAGATTATTCTAATTTATTGAGGTCTCTTTGTGAACTGTAAATGTGGAATCTATTGGGCTGTGCAAAAGTCCCTGTCATGTTGAGGGTGTTGCTAAAGTGTCAAAAGAGTTTGTCGTCAAGTCTCTACAATAATCTGGTCTTGAGATATGACTCAGATCGTTCTTAAATGTTTTCGATTTTTATCCCACATTATCCACACAGTAAAATCGTAGTTTAATAACTTAAAGTAGAAATAAAAAATAAATAAAACCTAAATTTAATACATTTTAATCTTGTTTTTTACTTCTAAAAGAATGTGTATTTTAAAAAAGAAATTGCATATGATATTCTGTAAATATGATTTTTGTTGTTTTTATAAGCTTATAAACGAGATTATTTAAATTAATTTTTATGCTGATATACACAGAACTTAAAACTCATTTTGAACCAGAACATTCCTTTAAGGTAACTAACTGCCCTGGAAATCAATGTCATGTGCAATTATTATTTTTTTTTTTTTGTATGGTCTAAAAGTGAACAGTCCATGTCGACTTTCTGAGACTTCAAAAGACTTGTAAAGTTTATTCATGAATCACCTGTAGAGGCAAGTTCGTGAAAGAATAGTCCCAGTTCACCTCAAGGTCAAGACCCATTCTTGTTAAACATTATCGTCTACATTTGATCCAGGACTAAGTGGTGCCATTACATTTGGAGCTTACAAACCTTATTTACCAATTCGTCCATGAATCATGTTAATGAAAGCTATCATTTTAATTTCTGAAGATATTTTGAGAGCAGTCAAACAAAACTGTGAAAGCATAAGAAAAATAGACAAGGTAAGAAAAAGGTTTAGGTAAGGTAATGGAATGTGTGGGAATTCTTCAAACACACATGAATTCAGAGTCCATAATCTGCTGGTTTCCACCAAAACGTCTGACATGAGGTTTTTTCAGACAACCGGTTTGATCTACACAAATAAACATGGTCGTTCTCATGGTTGGCATAACAATTCTGACCCTAAATCAACTTCGTCTCGGTCTTAGGGGTAGGACTTTAAAGTTCCAGACAGTGCTGTAAATATTTAACAAATGTTAACCTAACAACCTATTAACCTTGAGTGTAACCTAACCTGAAGCAAACAAAACTAAAGTTAACCTCCTTTTATGCAAAGTTATTTACAAAACGTCTTTGTTTAATGTTGTTTGAAAACTTTTAAGCTTTTTTTTTTGCAGAAGTTTTCTATAAGATTTTACCTTTGCTTGTAGTAGTTCTGAATCTGTAGATTGTCTGTAGAAGTTTGTTTTAGTACAACACTTTTTTAAAATGCTCTATCCATGTTATATGCCATATGATACATTTTCAATATATATATATATATATATATATATATATATATATATATATATATATATATATATATATATATTCAATATATGCAGCTGTTAGCTTGTGGTACGATTTATGTCTTTGTTGGCCATGTGATGATTCTGTTAGACCTGATCAAACCATAGGGATCAGTGTATAATTCATTCAAAATGATCGCATGTTGCCCACAAGTCAAAAGATGTTTGCAATTGCCTTGACCCACCGATGTAACTGTTTGCTCCACAGCTGTTTCTGGTGTTTGCAAAGCCAAGGAGGGTGAGCCCTTTGTGGTGAAGGGTGAACAGAGGTCATCTGCCAAACATTCACAGCCCAGATGAACTCTTTATAGAGATATGGAGGTTTTATCACAAAGGTATTTAAATGAAAAGCAGCAACAATTTGATTTGGAGAACACAGACCAGCTGTTTTCTAGATACAGCTGTTTGTTTCAACCAGCGAGTTGATTAGACTTGTGTGCATTCTTAACGTGGGATACAAATAATGTTAAACATTTTTAACACCATAAAGTTAACATAGTTTCCGGTTGTTCAGTGGTTCAAAATACATTTGTTCTGACAAAGAATTGCGAACAAACCACTTTTGCAGACATTTCCAGAATGATTCAATGTATCTAAAATTGTCCGTTTACGAGTCAGAATTCAGAATTGACTGAATATTTATTCAAATTCATCTACATTGTAGATGTCCTGAGGGTGTTTCTTCATTCGAACAGATTTGTATAAATTTAGTATAACATTGCATAGAGCTTCTCAAGTCACAAGATGTCTACTGATGGTTTAGAGTGGTGTGGATTACTTATGGATTATTGTGGAGTTTTTTTCAACTGTTTGGACTTTCATTTTGATGGCACCCATTCACTGCAGAGGATCCGTTGGTGAGCAAGATGTAATGCTTAATTTCTACAAATCTGTTCCCATGAGCAAACAAATTAATTTACATCTTGGCTGGCCTGAGGGACAACACAGCCAATTTTCAGCCAATTTTAATTTTTTGATTGAACTATCCCTTTAATGTTGAGATTAAGTTTATAAAGAAATTCCAAAATGGAGGTAGAATAGTTTTGGATTAGATTAATAATTTGAGTTTTACAAACTATTAAACTGAGCTACATTTTGTGAGCATGGTGTGTTTGTTTTAAATTGGTAATTAAACGCTAGTTGACTCCGGCCTTTTTTGGTAGTTTGTCAATGGTAGAGTGACCAAGCGACAGTTACTGAACGCATTAGAGTTTCGGAAAGGAGAAACTCACAGAGTGCTGAAGCATGAAAAATGGCCTCTTTCAGCCTAAAGCTGTGACACTTGCCAATATTTTGAGACCTTTAACGTGCATGTGCGTGTGTTTGGTGGTTCCTCTATATGGATAACTCTTTAACTAGCTAAAGACATACACGGGCCAGTCCTGCTCAAGATTCAATCATTCAGTGTCCAGCTATGCTCAGACTTACAGGAATTCATGCACACACAAGATCACAACAGAATTGGGAGTTCTTGGCACTGGTGGCTGAACTCAGTTGCCTAGCAACCAGGTGGCTCATTGAATGAGGGATGTCAGGATTGTGCTCTACGTGTGTGTGTGAGAGAGATTCTCTATAAGAGTACAGTGTTTTCACTATATCCCCCAAGTATGCTTCGCAATCAACGTCTTTCCGACCGATCACAGCTTCTGCAATTGGCATCTGACGATTAACCACATAGTCCATCAATGCGAATGACGCTCTCAGCAGATCTACTCCTAATCCGCACCCACCGTTGGTTTTCTAAGCTTGTTATTTAGGCATGTTGGCCTTAGAGTTCAGAAGCAGTTCAGAAGCACTGAAAAAAAAATGGTGTAGAAACAATTTTAACTCAGAAACTGCAAGTGAGTTTCACAAATAATTACAAAGATGCTATATCCATATACTATTGAACTCAATGCAAAAAGCAAGTTTATTAAAGAATATCATGGTATTACCATTAATTGTGTATGTGTGTGTATGTGTGAATAAGCCACAGGTAATCACAGATTGCCTATATACAGCCATATCTCCTGGCTATGAGCGTGATATTACATTTATATAACGGTTCGACAGCACAAGTGTGCAAATATATGAGAAACAACAACGAGGTGTCTGTAAAAAACCCGTTTTGGGCAGAACTACTTCCTTCCGCCACGGATTCAAATCTCAGTTTGACATTTTAACAGCTGAGCTCAAACCTCCATTACTCATTCAAAACTGTCACTTTAGAACTAATGAAGGAACGTTGAGTTGATTTGTTGAAAGCTTACTATATCACTGTATTATGTAGAATAGAGTATTATTAATAGACAGAGAGGTGGACTGAGCGAGTCATCTGATACAGCCTTTATTCTTCAGTTCAATCTCATATTCACAATAAAACATTAGTTTGAATGTCTGCTGAGGAAAGCGATATCTTTGTCATATTCTGCTTTCATCTGTTAAGATTTCCGATGACAGGGCTGCTCAGTGCATTTTTTGGCTTCATCTTACAAACTGCTGTTGAAAGTTCTTTGTTCACAACAATGTAAATACAATCACCATCATGAAAAAAAAAAACAGTTTCTATACACTATAATTAAACACTACTATTATTTATATAAAATATTATATTACTCCGAAAACGTCAAAGGAGATCTTCAAATAGACATTATCTTTATTAACAAACCGCATATTTGAAGTCTAAACAAGTACATTATCACCTAAAAAAAAATAAAACTACATTTAGTGACACAAAACAGTATCATTTACTAAATTATAGTTTTTGGCAAAATCACTTTTTTAAAATATAATTTTTTTTCACACATTTTTTATTATCCTTTTTTTTTGAGACAAAAAAAAAGTTCAAGTTGCAAATTCATGAATTCATGCTTTTCCACCTTTTTGCCTACTTTTGCAGGCTATAGTTATAGCAAGTAGCAAATAATGGTCCACCATTATGTAAAACTAAAGACCAATGGCTATTTAAAAGCATTGCTAAGACTTTGTCCACACCGAGATGTCCCGTCCAAACTTCCTGTTTCAATAGGAAGCACCGAAACAGCAACATTTTGGACCAAACAAATGTGTTATGTCCTTGAAAATAAGACCAGTGTTCTTGTTATATTGGTCTTTCATTCTTTCTCTTTTCACTCCCAGTCTCTCAGTCGTCTGCTTTCCTCCCTGAGGAGGATGAAAGAACTCCATCCTGATGCGACTTCACACCAGGCAACTCTTCCAGCTCCCGGCCCCACAAAACAGCCAAATGATATGCTTGGCTTTTACAACTAGATCAACAGCCTGTCCTGATGTCTGTCATTAAGTGCCGTAAATTCTTCACAAACAGCAAGCACAGGGCAGGACATGTTTACTGTAGATGTTTCTAGTCTGCCTCAAACTGAATATTTGACCCCGCAGAGATGTTTTTTTTTATATTTTATTTTTTTACTTATTTATGTAACTCAATTGCATCTTTCCAACCTTAGAAGACGCCTCAACATGTTCATGTTTAGCACTGACATGTTTAGCAGCATCAGAATTGCTTCTGATTTAGTCACCCGTTTACCGATTGCTATAAGTGTGTGTTCTGTGTCTTTCTGAGTAAATGACATGCTATGCTCTCCCTCTAATCTATGCAGTGCCACCTTAGAAAGACTCTACTAATCAGGATGACCCATCTTGGGTTTCTGTCGTCTCTGATTTTCTCGTTTTGAAAACAACAGATGGTTTATACAACGTAGCTAACATTTCCAGAGTGTGTAGTTAAATCTTGGCCATGTTGTCCGAGTTGTAATTCTATCACTTGTTTTAGTTAAATCATCGTCACTTTGTAAAAAAAAAAATTCCCTCCTTGTTTTAATTAATTAATCCCCTCATTTTAGTTAAACCTTGGCCTTGTTGAACTCATTTGTTTCCTCATTTTAGTAAAAGTAGAGCCACTGTACTAATATGTTTTTGTGATTTAGTTAAAACATGCCCACATAGTACTACGTAATTGTTCCCTAATTTTGGTAAACTGTGGCTAGGTTGTACTAATTTGTTCCCTTATTTTTAGGTAAATCATGGCCATATTGTAGTAAATTGTTCCCTTATTTTAGTTAAGGGTATGTTTACGCAACAAAATGTATTAAAAATGTAAACGTTTTTGCTTAGAATTTTTGAAAAGTTTTGCATACATATGACAACATTGTCAATACGATCCCATTCACGCGGATCCACAAAAACAACAAATAAAAACTGTATTATACATGCCAAGCCAGTAGCTGGCGATGTCACTTTGTAAAGAAACACTACACACCTGCGCACATAGATATAGACTGAACACATAATATGCGTGCACATGATGTGACCGTTTTCACAAATTAACATTTTTGTAGTTTGCATAGAGATGATAATGGTATGGTTAAAAAAAAATGTCTACTTTGAAACCCATTTTCAAAAGTTTGCATTTTCAGGCCCCCCAGAATTAATTTAATTAAATTTTTGTAAGAGTTGCAGCTAGTTAGTTCAGAAACACTTATTAGCATATAGCTAAGAGACATTAATACTATCATGGTACACTTGGTTAAACAGTCTAAAGCCAAAGCACAAATTTAAGTAATCAGGACAAAGTCTTCGATTGCTAAATGTCAATATGCTAAACCACCGTTTAGCTCAATAGATGAAACGGACGGAGTAGATTAAGCTTTGAGCATGGGAAAAAAATAGTGTTTTGCCAGCAGTTATCTGGCAGGGTTGTGATTAAAATGGTTGGATTGTGATTAAAAAAATTAAAAATTTCATAGGTGAAAATGAAGACACACAGCCAAACACACACAGGTTTATGGTGCAGTAATGCTATGACGCTATAGCTTTACTGTTCTGTTTTCAAGCTTCTAGCATTACACATTGTGCTGCAGGGAATACATTGAATGCAACAGTGTGTCTGGGCACATGCATCCTGTGCAGATGGAGGAGTTATTTCTTTTCTCTCTCGCTAGCACTCTAACCTGAGGGCTACATTATGGAGAAATGCTAGTGTACTCTGATTAGCAAGCTAGTTCTTGTGCAGCTACCTGTAATTGGGTTCAGCTCACACCAGTCAGAACATGAAAACCATGACCACACACACCATTTTTTTCAATGATCTTGATGACTGTTCAATGATCCTAAATGATTTTACCAGCATGTAATTCCTGCCTTTTCTCTGGAAGTGAACTAGTATTCTGTCACGCTATCAGTCTCTGTTTCCTGGGTGTCCCCTAGTGAGCGCACTTCTCCTTAGGCACTTCACCATAGGCACTTTAATTCCGCTTGTCTGGTCATGTCGTCACAGTAATTGCACTCCAATTAAATCGCACAGGTGTTGACTATCCTTAGTCATTAGTCTCCCTATATAGAGCTGTCTTTCTCTGTCGTCTTTATGGAGTCCTTACCCTATGTGTGAGTTGTGCGTGTCTTGTGAGTCTTCTCGTTACCTTCTTGTTCATCCGCATTCTTATCCGTTTCATCCGGTTCCCTTTTTGTTTGGTTTGTCTCTCTAGACAGTTTTATTTTGTATTTATCCTGTTTGTGCAATAAACCTCACCTGCAATTGGATCCTACCTTCTCCTTGTGTTTTTCCCATAACCCAACCGTCACAGAAGGACTCCATCATGCCTAGATCCAGCGGTGTGAGATTTCGAATCTGTTCCCCAGCCACCATGGAGGAACGGAGGGGGAGATTCCGGAACTTAACCACCCTTCATCAAAAGGGAAGCGAGGTGGGTGGCCTGGCGCAAGTGTTTTGGACTTTGGCAGTCGGGTTAGGTTACAATGATGCAGCACTAAAAGATTTGTTTAATAATTGCCTGGATGATCCTTTACCTCAATGGGAGATGAAGGGGTTAGAGATCCTGGACTTTTGGGGGTTTACCAAATACCTGCACCATCGTGCTCAGTGGAATGCAACAACCGCACCAGAGTTTCCAGACAAGACTGCCACCTGCCCAGCGCCACAGCACAAGATGGCCACCAGCCTAGCACCACAGCACAGGAGGGTCGCCAGCCCAGAGCCACAGCTTAAGATGGACGACTCAACGCCTGAGTCTCCAGACAAGGTGCCGCCGACTCGCCATCGTGGAGGACGGAGGAGGAGGAGACAGGCGTCGACCGTCCCTCAAGGCCTGGAGAAAGTCCCAGAGGCCGAGGCTGTTCCCGATGCGGTGCCCGATGCAGTTCCCGATGCGGTGCCCGATGCAGTTCCCGAGGCGGAGCCCGATGCAGTTCCCGAGGCGGAGCCCGATGCAGTTCCCGAGGCGGAGCCCGATGCAGTTCCCGAGGCGGAGCCCGATGCAGTTCCCGAGGCGGAGCCCGATGCAGTTCCCGAGGCGGAGCCCGATGCAGTTCCCGAGGCGGAGCCCGATGCAGTTCCCGAGGCGGAGCCCGATGCAGTTCCCGAGGCGGAGCCCGATGCAGTTCCCGAGGCCGAGGTGGTGCCCGATGCCGAGGCGGTGCCCGATGCTGTTCCAGAGGCCGATGCAGAGGCGGTGCCCGATGCTGTTCCAGAGGCCGACGCGGTGCTCGAGACTGTTCCCGAGGCGGAGCCCGAGGCTGTTCCCGATGCCGAGGCGGTGCCCGAGGTGGTGCCCGATGCAGTTCCCAAGGCGGTGCCCGATGCCGAGGCGGTGCCCGATGCCGAGGCGGTGCCCGATGCCGAGGCGGTGCCCGATGCCGAGGCGGTGCCCGATGCTGTTCCAGAGGCCGACGCGGTGCCCGATGCTGTTCCAGAGGCCGATGCGGTGCCCGATGCCGAGGCGGAGCCCGATGCTGTTCCAGAGGCCGAGGCGGAGGCCGATGCTGTTCCCGAGGCCGATGCTGTTCCCGAGGCCGATGCTGTTCCCGAGGCCGATGCTGTTCCCGAGGCCGATGCTGTTCCCGAGGCGGTGCCCGAGGCGGTGCCCGAGGCCGATGCCGAGGCGGTGCCCGATGCTGTTCCAGAGGCCGAGACCGACGTGGTGGCCGAGGCGGTGCCCGATGCTGTTCCAGAGGCCGATGCGGTGCCCGATGCCGAGGCGGTGCCCGATGCCGAGGCGGTGCCCGATGCCGAGGCGGTGCCCGATGCTGTTCCAGAGGCCGACGCGGTGCCCGATGCTGTTCCCGAGGCCGATGCTGTTCCCGAGGCCGATGCTGTTCCCGAGGCCGATGCTGTTCCCGAGGCCGATGCTGTTCCCGAGGCCGATGCTGTTCCCGAGGCCGATGCTGTTCCCGAGGCCGATGCTGTTCCCGAGGCGGTGCCCGAGGCTGTTCCAGAGGCCGATGCCGAGGCGGTGCCCGACGCTGTTCCAGAGGCCGAGACCGACGTGGTGGCCGAGGCGGTGCCCGATGCTGTTCCAGAGGCCGAGGCGGAGCCCGATGCTGTTCCAGAGGCCGAGGCGGAGGCCGATGCTGTTCCCGAGGCCGATGCTGTTCCCGAGGCGGTGCCCGATGCTGTTCCAGAGGCCGATGCCAATGCTGTTCCCGAGGCGGTGCCCGAGGCTGTTCCCGATGCCGAGGCGGTGCCCGAGGTGGTGCCCGATGCAGTTCCCGAGGCGGTGCCCGATGCAGTTCCCGAGGCGGTGCCCGATGCAGTTCCCGAGGCGGTGCCCGATGCAGTTCCCGAGGCGGTGCCCGATGCCGAGGCGGTGCCCGATGCCGAGGCGGTGCCCGATGCTGTTCCAGAGGCCGATGCGGTGCCCGATGCCGAGGCGGAGCTCGATGCTGTTCCAGAGGCCGATGCCGAGGCGGAGGCCGATGCCGAGGCGGAGGCCGATGCTGTTCCCGAGGCCGATGCTGTTCCCGAGGCCGATGCCGAGGCGGTGCCCGATGCTGTTCCAGAGGCCGAGACCGAAGTGGTGGCCGAGGCGGTGCCCGATGCTGTTCCGGAGGCCGAGGCGGTGCCCAAGGCCGAGGCGGTGTCCGATGCTTTTCCGGAGGCCGAGGCGGGGCCCGAAGCCGAGGCGGTGTCCGTTGCGGTTCCGGAGACCGAGGCGGGGCCCGAAACCGTTCCCGATGCGGTGCCGGAGGCCGTTCCCGATGCAGTGCCCGAGACCGCTTCGCCCTGGGGGACTCCGACGGTGACCATGAGGACGTGGTGGTCATCCGCTCCGCCCTGGGGGACTCCGGCGGTGACCAAGAGGACGTGGTGGTCATCCGCTCCGCCCTGGGGGACTTCGGCCGCGACCACGTGGAGGTGGTGGCCTTCCGCTCCACCCTGGGGGGTCTTCTGCTTTGACCACATGGGTGTGATGGCCCTCTGTTCCGCCCGGGTGGGCATCACCTAATGTCCTCCATTTACCTATGTTTTTGTTTTCATTTGTTTTTTGTTTTTTCTATTTTCCTCCGTTGGACCTGGCCCTCCGTCCCTCCCCTCTTTCCTTCCGCCGGTCCACCACCCTCCTGGACTCCTTGTTTTGTGTTACACCTTCCTGTCTCTGCCTTTCCATCACGTCTGGTTGTTCCGTCTCTTTTCTTCCATTTTACCTGGTTGTCCTGTCTTTGTCTCTCCTTTTCACCTGGTTGTTTGTCTCTGTTTTCTGACCCTCCGTCCCTCCCCCTAGTCCGCCTCCGCTTCACCTCCCTCCTACCTCTTTTTCTGTTGGGTTTTCCGGGGTTTCAGGTGGAGCATCTGGTAGCTGCTCCGTAGGGGAGGGGGTAATGTCACGCTATCAGTCTCTGTTTCCTGGGTGTCCCCTAGTGAGCGCACTTCTCCTTAGGCACTTCACCATAGGCACTTTAATTCCGCTTGTCTGGTCATGTCGTCACAGTAATTGCACTCCAATTAAATCGCACAGGTGTTGACTATCCTTAGTCATTAGTCTCCCTATATAGAGCTGTCTTTCTCTGTCGTCTTTATGGAGTCCTTACCCTATGTGTGAGTTGTGCGTGTCTTGTGAGTCTTCTCGTTACCTTCTTGTTCATCCGCATTCTTATCCGTTTCATCCGGTTCCCTTTTTGTTTGGTTTGTCTCTCTAGACAGTTTTATTTTGTATTTATCCTGTTTGTGCAATAAACCTCACCTGCAATTGGATCCTACCTTCTCCTTGTGTTTTTCCCATAACCCAACCGTCACAGTATTCATGTCCATATTCTGCGGAAACACACACGCTCAGGCTATATTTACGTTTTTGGAGCGGTCGAATGTGGCATCTACCTATTAAAGGTGCTGTAGGGAACTTTTGTAAAAAAATATTTTTTACATATTTATTAAACCTGTCATTATGTCCTGACAGTAGAATATGAGACAGATAATCTGTGAAAAAATCAAGCTCCTCTGGCTCCTCCCAGTGGTCCTATTGCCATTTGCAGAAACTCCATCGCTCCCGGTAAAAAATAACCAATCAGAGCTGCGGTCCGTAACTTTGTGTTCAAAATGTAGAAAAATGTATATAATAAGCTAGTACACCATGAATCCATTTTCCAAACCGTGTTTTTAGCTTGTCCTGAATCACTAGGGTGCACCTACAGTATAATAAGTGTTTATATTCGGACTATTTTAGATTGCTTCGGGGATACCGCGGCAGAGTAACTCAGTACCTTTGTGATTCTTCATAGACATAAACAGAGAGAAGTAGTTCCGGCTACGATGTTCTTCTGCAAGAGGCAAGCAGTTCTGTTTATTAACCGCTAGAGCGTCAAAAGTTCCCTACCGCAGCTTTAAATATAAATGACCAAATACTGTTATTTTAGCATAACTTATATATATTTTTGACTTGTTTACAGTACAAATATATAACAAAATAAACACATTAAAAGACTCAAATTACAGATACAATCTATGTGTCTTACTTTCATATTGCTTCTCAAGTGAATGGATCCCATTTCAAGGACTTTAGATTCTGTAACTGGAAAATAAGACAAAAATGACCGTTATGAAAATGATTTGTTGACATGTGCTGTTTAAAGCCTACTGCCCAAATTTTGTAAAATATTTTTTTTTTTTTGTAATGTTAAAACATCAGTGTGATGTGCCATTGTTTCCTGTTTGACGCAGTTCACTATTTTGACCCCAGGCAACTTTACTAAAGCCAATTTGGACCACTTTATGCAACAACACTGGCTACAGAACCGGTGTCATATCAGCTGAGGTAAAACTGTCAACCAGAAACATTGTCAGAAACAGAGTTTGAAAAAGTGAGCTTTAGCTATGACACAGCATTCGTGTCAGACTTATGACTTTTAATAAGTCCCAATTTTAAATTGGGTACTGTCTCTGTGTGTGGAGTTTGTTTAAATCATTAAATTAATATTTCTCACCAATAAATAGCCACCCTGGACCAGCGATCTTCATAAAAGGCAAAAATACTTTGTTCAAACTTGGTTAATAGTTTTATTCTTTGTGAAGAGCCTTGTGGAAGGGACTTTCGTGAATGAATTTTTCATTCGAAACAACCCTACAAACAGTGTGCTGTATTCACCTATATTTAATATTTTCCTGTATTATTCACTTTATCTAGCTAATTAAACATTGCTTTACATTCTATTTGGATTATATGTCATATAGGACTTTCATTGGTCATACCAATAGATGGCCCCACCCTTAACTCACGTTATTGATTGAGCATGTTGCTATTTTTTATTGCAAAAAAAAAAACATATAACAGTGTATTTTAGAATTTTATATTTTCATGCACATTGACACCAACAATGTAGCACTTTCTTCATTGCACAATAATGTCATTGATTGATACTTTCTGGAATAAACCACGCCTTTCAAGCAAGGGTACCTTTTACAAAAATTAACTATGGTTTTATTATAGTAAAAGTGTAGTAAGCATTTTTTTTTTTTTTTTTTGGCGTATTGATAACCATGTGTATAACCACAGTTTTACTACAAATACAATGGTTAACTCTGGTTAACGTATCAAACATCTGTGGTGACCATAGTGATAATGTTTTTTAGGTGGTATTTTTATAGTAAAATTATGGTTATTTTTCGTAAGTGTACTACTGGGTCCTGAAAGACAACCCAGATCAGTGTGTACCATCCCGAATTGAACAGTACAGTACAGTAGAAATATAATCTATAAATTAATCTATAATATTTTCAAATAAATGTATCTTCTTTTGAGGGTTTTTATATATTTTATATTATTTTTATATTATAAAATATCCTTTTCTAAATATCCTACAGATGGCCAATATGCTTCCTTAGCATATAGCTAACCTTTAAAGTTGTTACTTATTGGTGACAAGAAAGATGTTTCCAAAATGTCATCTTGTAATTATGGTAACTTTGACATTGATGGAGAGATTGAGATCTTTAGACATGAGACACATTGAGATCTAAGTCAAACGATGAATCAAAATTCAATTTTTGTTTTATATTACGAGAAAATTTTGACAAAAAAATACCCACTGAGATGAAGGCAACTTGTGATTTCTTGCCTCATCTAATCCACTTTGAAGAAATTAGACAATCTGTCAAATTAAATCCAACCCCAAACAGCAAGACAGACCAAAGGCCCTCTTTGCCGCTCTGATCTCTGCTGGATTGCTTGTCATTTTAAAATTTTCTCAACCAGAGATGAGATGGGGCTCTGGACTCTAACTTGGTTAAGTTAAGGTTCAAAGGAAACTCCAGTCGAGTCACATAACTTTGTCTCCTCTGATTAGCTAATTGGTCATCAGAACTGTATCTGGTTGGCTGAACTGAACACAGATTTACAGTTTAATCTCACTGTCCAAATATCATATTATTAACCCGTCAGTTAGCTTTTAGCTTTGATGCTAAAAGGTAGAGCTCTCATGACGGCTAAGTCAAGCCTTACTCCATCACAGTTTCATGTTATTTCAGATGTAGAGTATGAAGTTAACCTGGTAATGTTTTTTCAGAGCAATATGCCACTGTCTGAAAGTATCTTTGTGAGATCTCGCTTCTCGTCAGAATAACTTACATTCTTGCAGAGTTCAATTCAGTTAAAGCTTTTATTTTCTGGCATCTCAAAGTAGAGATCGCTTCTTCAGAGCGCCACTGAATTCTGTCAGCATCAGCACGCCAAATCTCATCTCTTCCCTTTCTTTGGCTTTTGTCCCGGGTCTCATAACAGAAATAATTGACAGGGATGGGGAGACGGAGATAGCAAGAAAAACAAAGAGATAAACAAGGGGAAATAGGGTTCCACGGTAATTGACATGTCTAAGCTTTGCGATCTGCTGGTTGTTTCCGTTAGTTGTGATTTGTCATAGTGAGAGATGCCGTATCAGCTGCGAATGTGCCAAAAGGAAGGAACAGATGCCAGGAACAATAGCTTTTTAGCTGTTCTAGGCATGGGTTTTTTGCCAAAGAACAGAGAAATTTGACACAACATATTCTTAATTGTGTACCTACAGGCCTGATATAAATCATTAAACTTCCTCTGGGAATCAATACTGTTTTCTCACTTTTCATTGCAAAAAAAGTTGCATTATTATTATTATTATTATTATTATTATTATTTTACTTATAGAAGCAGCAATTAAAATGATGTTACCTTTAAAATATGTGCCTTTTTGCCTGAGATAGTATATCTTTACAAATAAACTTGCTTTCCTCATAACTGCAATTGAACACCAAGATGCAGCACAACAAAACACAACAAAAAAGTTACAGTGTAATAAAATTTTTCAGATTTAAGTAAGTTGATGCAATTATTTCATACTATAGGCCTTAAATTCAAATTCATGAATATAAAAATTTTGGGATTCCACTTTACAGGGAAATAAATTGCTTATGGTTTTGCATATATATTTTCTGTACATTTCTGTATTTTTTTAAATTGTATTGACACACACACACACACATTCCAAACAGATGATCCAACCCCGATCTCACGGCAATTCGTACATTATTCACAAGGTGGCTTATTCGTATGAATTTGTACGACCTCACTCGTACAAATTCATATGATTGTTGCCAAAACTTACGTATTTTATGAGTTGCACAATTCGTATGAATTTGTACGAATGACCTACACATAACCCCACCCCTAAACCCAACGGTCACTGGGGTTTAGACAAATCGTATAAAATCCTCGAGTGAGGTCGTACAAATTCGTACGAATAAGCCACCTCGTAAAATACGTACGAATTGGTCGTGAGATAGCGTTGGATGATCGGCTGTTCCGTCATTCTATTGATAGTCATACTAACACATCTGTAGCAATAGTGACAAAGTGCGTAGAACATAACGTGCACAATACCAGTATAAACATGGATATCTATTGGTATAATATTTGTCACATGACAAAACTTTGCGTCATCGTTTTTAAAAGCCTCAGTTTTCACACTCCACACTACAACGCGAAAACGGCATTTTCAAATGTATCCACTTTGGAGAGGGTTTTCAAAAAGCTCAGTTTTCCTTCATAAAAAAACAACAACATCTCAGTGTGGATGGAAGGACAAAACACAGAGAAAAAGATGCGTTTTCAAACAAAACTGTATTAGTGTGGACAAGGCCTAACTCTGCAGGAGAGCGGCCCTGCATGAACTGGACTGGACACCCATAAGTCCTAAAGTCCTAAAAAGTCACAAAATGCCAAATTTACATCTCAGTCAAGCAAACCTGTGGATAATTATTGTACAAAATAAGTTGGACTAGACTTCAGAAAAAGTAAAATGACTACATGAAGCAAATTAAAAGCCCCACAGAAAGATGCACACAGATTTAAAGAAAGCAGTAACCTCTTCCATTTCCAGTAGAGTCCTCATACAGGATCTTGTTGAAACAAACCCCTTTAATTAATAAAACCCTTTAGTAACCTTATCCATCATGATACCCTTGCAATAATAGCTTAGGGTTTACTTAACACAAGGGTTTTGCTGCAACTGAGCCCTGACCTTTACCGAACAGGCCCGGAGAGAACGTTTTGCTTGCTGACAAGTGTCGCGCTCTCCCAGAATCAGTTGTTGAGTGAATGAGATGGAATATTTCCAGACTACTTTTCTTCTTCAAGCTGAGGGCTTCTCAACGACTTCCAAGAAAACTCACCAGGCTAATATTGACCTAGTCCCTGGAAAGAGCCGTGAAAATAGTTTGACAGGAAGTATAGTCAAATAAATGTGCTGATTTACGTTATTAATTCATTTCAAACTCACTGACCTTCAGAAATTAGATATTTACCATAGATTAACGTGCATATACTGTATGTATGAGCGTATGTGTGTGTTAACAGTTGAATGCACAACTTTTTATGCTCTACCACTGAGCCACAGCAACACCCTCTGTGTTAGCATCAGCGCTAAACCTTTTTTCAGACACTTAGCCGGGAACTAGCAGGAACCGAACCCACATCAGAAACAACAGCTGCACGTCCCCACCGTTACCACCAAAGACAGTCTTAGCATTAAGATGGAAAACACGCAACTACAAATTGAGACCGGAGGAACATGTTCACAGAGTGGTGATGTTATGCAAGACTTTTGGCTTTGATGGTGATGCACTCGACAAATTATGTGGCTTATACACCATCTTTGGCTAGCAGGCCTACTTCAACATCTCCTTGATTTGTTTCCACCTTAAAAAGGGGATATTTCATGGAAAAGATGCTCTTTCATTATAAAAAGCTGTTGGTGGTTTATGCAGACATAATGAAACGTTCAAAGGATGAAGCTGCCCCTTTCTCGAACTTTGTAGGAATGACCCACAACCCTATAAGCAGTTTGAAGAATTAATGGATTGATGGGTAAGAATGAGATATCCCAAATATGATATGAAATGATTATCAAAAGGAGATTTGCAGCATGGCATCTCTCCCTACCACACCACACCAAATGATTCATTTGCTCTCCTAAATAAATTGATAATGAAATGCACGGGAAAGCTTCAGTATTCAGATGAGGCAAATAAAACATGTTTCTGCAGAAACACAACTCTACCGAGAGAGAACGGCTGAGTGGGGAGACACATGTGGAGCCACACACCTGGGAAGGAGGGATTCACCCATCTCTGAACTCTCCATGCTGTCTGAACACGCTCTTACAAGCACTCGTGCGAAGGAGCAGGGTAGCAAAATGAAGAAAAGTGTGGATTTAGAGTTGATTTAGTGCTGTAAACGACAGCGCATCCTAAGCACTTTCATTTTGAGATTTGTAAGTGGCTAGAGATACAGAACAAAACAAAACAGGAGCATTGAGAGTTACGAATTTACAAGTACTGTGAGTTTTTCAAGTAAGTTACTTTGCTTTTCCATTTTTTCATTGACACCCCTCATGTCCCTGTCTTGAGAGAAACTGGGAGTGAAGTGCAGATGCATTTCCTTCAGCCTGAGGCTTATTAATTTCACTTTTGATGTGGAAGGACCTTAAAAGTTGCCAAAATACAACTTTGGGGGGGGGGGGGGGGGGGGGTGAAAAAGAAAGTAGTGCAAAAGTAACATAATGCAATACTTTCCATAAAAAGTAACTAAGTAATACAATTACAGTTTATGGAGTAATGCAATATTGTAATGCATTTCTTTTAAAACTTTCTCCAGCACTGGAGAGTAACCTAGTTGTTTCTATACAAATTGTGGAAATTCTTGCACAGAGTGCTGTTGAGAACAAATATCAGTGAACCTGTTGGACATCAGTGAACTGCAGCCTGTTACAAGTATGTTACGTAACAAAGAGCTCTACTTTTAATGCCCTGTTTCAGTAATCAGGTTGACCGAGAGCATTCGGGGCACCATAAAAGAGTGTCAGCTTACTGACAGGAACAAAAAACATCTTGCTTATTCAGTACTATTTTAACTGTCCCGTCTTGCCCGCCTTCCCTGTGGTAGATCAGCTCCACAGACACAATGGTCCAAATAGTGAATATTTGTCTCCATGCTGAGAACTCCATTTCTGTCCTGACACTTGCTTTGGGAGTTAGGACTTTCTTTAAGCCTTGGCAAACAGCTGAAATGACTCCGATGTTAAACTGGTGTTAACGTTTAATCCCTTCGAGTCGGGGGTCTGCTGGGCTCTTTTGAAGGCGGGTATTACAGGTCAGAAGTCACAGTGTTAAACCTCCGGATTCACCAAATCTCAGACTTGAATAATCTTGCGCTAAAGCCGAACATATGTGGAATTATGAGGCTTCAGGCGCCAGTGGCATTTTGAAGTACATCCATCCATCTCTCCCTCTGGCCAGCTGTCTGTATATAGATTGGAAATGGTTTGTGACGGAGGTTTCTGACATTGGATTATTGGCATGGTGTGGATATGAGTGTCATATGACCTCGACGCCAATCAAAGCCCTTTGATTTGACTTTTTCAGCACAAGGGCCCGAGGCGTAGCACAGTGTGTCATAAACAAAACACAAATCCCCTGGAAGCTCAGCACTGATGACAAAACATGAAAGCTCCATTGTATTTTAAGACAGCATATACGGCACATTCCCATAGACTTAATCCAGATGGTGTGGTTTAAGTGGCCCGAACGCAAAACACACCCACACAGGATGGGAAGATAAACAAGAGAGAGAGAGAGAGAGAGAGACTTGATAGCACTGAACTATAAGCAGGATTAATCAGTCCTCAACAATATGCAGTAAACAAACACGGCGGCAAAGCAGCGTCTTCCATATCCATGAGCGCAGAAATGAATGATGCATTGGGTGAAAGAGGAAGACAGGAAAAGATGACAGGAAGGTGAGAGAGGATGGGTGGGTGGGCGAAGAAGTTGTGAGAAAGTAGGGCACAGGAACAGAAGGGAGAATGATAGATTTCACTTTAGGAGGAAGATATCGGCGTCTGCACAACAAAAGTAGAAGGAAAGGCGGAGAGGTGGAAAGACAAACCGTGGGGATTATGAAAAGTGCATGCATTATATTATTGGATAATATTACACTCCTGTGTTCAGTGTGGCCTTGTTTACATCAGCAGAAAAGGGAGTTTCCAAAAAGTTAGTACTGTTTGATGAAAGATTATGAAAACTCCCCCATCCATTGATTGGTTTTAAATAATTATAACACTTTATGCAAGTGTTTGTTGTTGTTGTTGTTGTTTTTTACTATTTTAAATCTATTTTAAAATACAACTATGCAATGTATATCGTATTATCTATGATGTTCATTATTAAATATTATATAAAATATAAAATATTTTATTGTATAAGATACACATTTGAAATCTCAAATGCTGGTGAGTAATTACTGATCAAATTATTATAAGTAGTAGCAGTAGTATTCTATATATTATTTTTGTATTATTTCTTATGACAGTTTATGAAAACAAACTCCCCAATCAATTTTTTTTTTTTTATGATTGTAACATTCCATACAATGTATTTATTAGTAATAATTTATCACTATTTTAAATCCATTTTAAAATGTAATTATATGTCAATATAAAATACAGATAATAATATATGCGTATTGTAAAATATAAATGTATATAATCTGTTATATATTTTTAAAAATGATATAAAATATACAATTTTTGATTGTATAAAATAATGTAAAATAAAATATAGTTTTGAAGAAGTAAATATTCATTTATTTATTTTTTATCGTCATCTATTTCTTTAAAGAAATAAGGTCAATATTAATATCATGTGTTGCATTATGTGTGTACGTGCCACCGTTTTTTTTTTTTTTTTTTTTTTTTTTTTTTAAATAGTGGGAATTATTTTCACTCCGAAACAATTAAAAAGAAACATCAAGTAATCCAATGAATTCAGTGTATCATTTTGAAGTTTGAAAATTCAAGTAGTATTTTCTAGTAAAATGTCCTCAACTTTTGTTATATTTACAACGTCGAAAAGCATCATCAACAAGAAAAAAAACAGGTTTTGGCAATCAACAAGGTACTGTTTTCGAGGATTGCACCATTTGCTGAAGTCATTTCTAATACCAGGCCCCATTTGAGTTCATTTGACCAGTGAACCACATCAGTTTTCTCATGTGATCCGCTGTAGTGTGTTTGAGCGAGACAGTAAATGTATAAATACATTCCTCTCTCTCTCTCTCTCTCTCTAGAGGGTTTTACCCCGTTTCTGAGTGCATCTGTTCTGCTACCTTAGACTTCTCCATTTATTTCAATCTATTTAGCTGCAGAATGACGAGTCTAAAAGTGGAAGAGCGGACGGAGAAAGACACCGCTTGGAGGAGAAGAGAACAGGGAGATACAAAGAGATTAAAGGTGGAAGGCAAAGAGCAGTGAAACAAGCGTCGTACAAAAAAGACAGGAATCACGAGCAGGCAAGTCCCGACGAGTAACAAACTTCCAAATATTTCAGTCACAAAGACTGAAAAGTTGCTTCGCCAGGTGTGTTTTGAAAGCTTAATGGATTCACCCCCCCCCCCCCCCAAAAAAAACGGGATAGAGGCGAACGGGAAACAGCGTTTAATAATAGACAAATCCTTCGATATGACCCAAATAGATATTCCTTGTTTCCTCTCTCAAACACACAGAAACCATTTCCCCTGCTCCTTCATGGCCATTTTGAGCTTGACTTTTAGCAGTTCAAAATAGGACCTTCTCTGGTCCAAGAAAACATTCAGTTAGTCTGCAATTACTCAAACAACTCGGGACAGCAAAACAAAACACTGGCTGCATGTTTACAGTAAAAAAAAAAAATGGCATTTTAATAACTCGTTTCTATGGGGAGAGAGTAGCAATAAATCCTTCACCTCAACAATGTGTTTGTATATATTAACATTGGTAGTATATAATTAAAGAAACTGGGAACTATATTTTTTATTATAGGAGTTGTAGTACTTTTAGTAGTACCTTTACTATTACTTATTATTGCATTTGCAGTCATGAAAGCCACATATTTATTCAGCATTCATTAAAAACCTTAATGCAATAAAATATTTGCAAACAATGTCCCATGTAAGTGCACATATAATGTCAGGAGATCCCATATTCATTATTTATGGTTTTACTTTAATAGTAGGTACTAGGAACTATGGTTTCCATAGTAAAAATATAGCAAAATAATGTTTTACAGCTGTCGTTGTTTATTTTTGTTGTCTTGTTTAAGTGTTGTTTACTGATGATATCAGATATATTCCCTAAAAACATAAAATTATGAGTAATCCCCGCCTTAAGACAACAAAATATGAGCAATTCACTGTTAGCTCATTGGAAAATATATATACATATATATATTTATGCATTGTAACGCATTGGACTGTCCAACACTATCGGCGCTGAGCGTCCCATTTTCTGGTCTTTCGCAGGATTTCCAGTGGGTGCCACATTAATTATTAAGCTCTTTTTATAGGACCCCATTACCTGCTCCAAAAACAGCCTGTCATTCCCACAGCATGGGTTTTTAGAAAGGTGGACGATGAGATGAATTATCGATCATCTTTCCTCTCGCCTCGGTGGGTTTCTGGATTATTCAGAGCCCGTCTTTCATCTTGTGATGTACCTCTTCCAGTTTTTACAGAATTACACACTCAAGGCCATGGGTTCATTTAGAGGATGGGTAATTAATATGGCTGAAATAATGACACGGAGTTACTGTGATTGTGAAAGAGATGTAAGAGGATGCAGTACAACTATAAAAGCAGATTTTAGTTATATTGGGTTATGGGTCAATGACAAATGAGGATGTCAGGGATGATAAAAAGGAGAAATATTTTACATGATTTCATGAGCATCTTGTATTGAGGTTGGTTGCATACATTTAAAAAATTTTTTTTTTTGAAAGATCATTTACTATTATAGATTAGTCAGATTTTTTCCAATATATATATTTTTTTAATTTAGCTGAAATAGGTCAAAAATTAAAAACATTATTAAAATAAAATATTAAAATTAAAAACCATGCTATTCTACCATTTTAAAATAAGTAATACTTTTATACGACAATGATGCATTAAAATTATCAAAAGTGAGAGTAAAGACATTAGGACATTTATTACATTTATTAATAAGCTTATACAAAACAATCAAACATAAAAATATATATATATATAAAAAATAAGAATAATTATTAATAATTGAGCACCAAATCACAGGATTAATTTACATTTTAAAATATATAAAAATAGAAAACAATTCTTTTAAATCCATATATATATATATATATATATATATATATATATATATATATATATATATATATATATATATAGTATTACTGTTTGCACAAAAATATTAAGCACTGAAAACCGTTCAATAAAAATCATTATTAATAACTGAGCACCAACTTACAGTAATAAATTACATTTTAAAATATATTAAAATAGAAAACGGTTCTTTTAAATTGTAAAAATACTTACAAATTTTACTGTATGTATTGTATTTTTGAGCATAAGGACTGCTTTCAAAATATATATTTTTAAATTTAATATATTTCTGTGTATCTTTTGTGTGTACCTTTTTGTCAAATGACACAGCAGACATCTTTATGACTAAAAGGGATTTCTAAAGCATTAAAGGGATTTCTTAAAGCAGCATCTTGCAGGCAAACTTTCCCTTTAAACGTTTAAATATAAAGCTAATTCTTATTAAAACCTCAGTACAGCTTGGCTAAAGTAGATTTTATTTAAAAACCACACTATGTTGCCATGTGTATGTACATCTGTGTTTATCCCCACCCAGCAGGTGTTGTGTTGTGCGCCTCTATGCCCCATGCAGTCACTCCAGCATCAGAGGGATTTTTCTGGCCCACTGTGGCTTATTCTAATTACACAATGGGTGAATTCTCCTATTAATATCCATTTTCAATCTCGCTGAGCACTAAAAGGTCGTTATCCCGGTCCCGAGAGTATGCCACGCTCAAACGCAAGCACGTGTGGGCCTCGGCCAGCCTGGAGCTAAATCAAAGAGATTTGCGTCGTCCAGCGCTGTGAAATCATGTCGATCTGACAGCTCAGGGAATTATGGGCGATGGCTGTTGTACCAAACTGCAACTGTAATTACAGAAAACAGGCACACTGCCCGCGATAATGCTGAATGCAGACTTTTCTGAAGTGTTTAGGTCAGGATGCACACCAACAGAATGCTACACGTTATGTATATTTGAGTATAATTTATTTTGAATATTTTTGGCATCATGTGCATAAACAGTCTTCATTTCACTACATGGTTTCATAATACAACAACCTCCGATTGTAGCTAAATGTAGAATTTACGCAAAAATAAATGTATCTGGACATTATGGGAGTAATGTTCAGCCACGGAATTCTCGCAATTCTGCGAAGTAAAAATAAACAGAATTGCGAGAAATAAACTCAGACTTTTGTGAGTTTATCTCTCACAATTTTTACTGTTTTTTCAGAATTCTGAGGTTGTATCTCACAAATCTGACTTATATATATGGTCAGGGCCTAAATTTTAAGACAGAAAGATTAAAATGAAAACAAACAGAAACTATATGGTTAAATGTGCTGCTACTTATGCAAGAAGAGCAAAATAAATTTACAAAATTATCATTTGATTCGTTTAAATTTACATAAAGGTGAATGTGGGCATTCAGTTTTAGTAATCATGTCATAGCAAAAGTAGTCTTCGTATAGGGTTTCTTCAAAGCACAGGCTAGCGTTTATTATCGTAAATATCAAGCAGCAACATGGGTCCAGCCCATTTTTTTTTCTCTCATATTAATGCATTTTAAATGATTGACTAGTTCTATATTGTCTTGCTATATACGTTTTTGGTTCTATATGTAAGCATATTATTTACTTATTTCACTTGTATTTCTTTTTTTTTTTTAATCTTCAGTAACGCATTATAGAAGCTTTCAACAAAAACTTCAAAAAGAAACATTCTTAAAAGTGTTAAACAATCAGCACCAAAACCGAATCGCAAAAACAATGATTGTTTTCCAACAGGTTTCCCAAACTTGTCGGCAATTGGTTACACAAACAGAGAGCCCTGCCCCCAAACTCATGCCATTATTTGAGGCAAAATTGCTGTGTTGCAAAATAAAAAACAAATTTTTTATTTTCTGTTATTTTATTTTACTCTTTATCCTTTATTTTACTCTTTGTATTTAAGCTAAATTAAATTTATGCATTTAGCAGAGGCTTTTCTCCAAAGCGACTTACAGTGCATTCAGGGTATCAATTTTGACCTATCACGTGTTCCCAGGGAATCGAACCCCCAACCTTGAGCTTGTTACCGCAATGCTCTACCAATTGAGCTACAGGAACAGACAGCATATTTTAAGCTATCACCGTTAACAGATCAAGAGTTCGTGTAGATTCAAATATGAATATTTTTGCAAATGTTTCAGACACTATGAATGTACATTAACTAAAGATCTGTTGAGCAAAGTGATATTAATGAAAGTTACCGAATCCTGCACACCAATGCAAAACCAATGCTAACTCACAACCAATTCGTACGTATTTTACAAGGTGGCTAATTCGTACAAAGTCATTTGACCTCACTCGTACGATTTTGTATGATTTGTCTAAACCCCAGTGACGGATAGGTTTAGGGGTGGGGTTAGGTGTAGGTAATTCGTAAAAAATTCATACAAATTAGCCACCTCGTAAAATATGTACAAATTGCCGTGAGATCAGGTTCGCAAAACCGGTCATGTCTTTAATGGCAACACTTCCTTTATCAAAAAATGACAATTCTGTCATCATTTATCCACCTTCATGTAGTCCCAAACCTGTCCAACATTCTTTCTTCTACAATACAAATGTCTGTTTCTGTTGTTCATACAATGAAAATCAGTGGGGCCCAAATGTTCGTTTCGGACCCCATTGACTTTCATTGTGTGGTCAAATACAGAAAAAAGTAAGTCATAAAGGTCTGAAACAACATGAGGTGGAGTAAATGATGACAAAGGTGTTATTTTTGGGTGAACTGTCCCTTTAAATGTCTCTACAAGTCTGCAGTTGTCTATCGTTTCTTCTTCTGTTTAAGAGATTTCCTTCGTTTGACGATCATCTCATATAGTTTGTCCATTCCTTCATGGAGACCGTCACCAATGATGGCACAGGCCGGTTGGACGTGGTACGTAGTGGAAGGACTCAGTTCATGGAGCGCCAGGTGCTTCTCGATCTCGGCGACCGTCAGGGATTTCGGGAGGTCCTGTTTGTTTGCGATCACCAGCAGAGGAGTTCCTTGGTTCTCCGCGAATTTGGTGACTTTATGCAGCTCCGTCTTGGCTTCCTCAAGTCGGTCGACATCTACGGAGTCCACCACGTAAATAATACCGTCCGTGCAGCGGCTGTAGGATTTCCACAAGGGTCTTAACTTCTCTTGTCCGCCAACGTCCCAGAAGTGACAGCTGATGCCTTTGGCGGTGCCATTGCTGAGTTTGATCTTCTCCGTGTTGAAGCCAATGGTGGGAACGGTGTTGACGAATTCGTTGAACTTTAACCGATACAGTACAGTGGTTTTACCGGCCGAATCCAATCCGAGCATCACAATGTGCAGGGACTGGAATGCTGCAATGTTGGAGAAACCGTTCCCCATCTTATGATGAATGGGTAACAATCAATAAATCACATAGCAGCCTCGCCTATCTTTGCCTCTACTAGCGTCTGAAGACCAGCTTGAGGCTCCCAGGCTCCCAATGCATTGGTTATTTAGCTTCCAAACCTGATGACTTTGAGACTGAAGGAAAAACCACCAGGTTAGGATCCTGTAAAATGATCCATGAAACATGCACAAGAGAGGCACCTCAACGTGTCAACGGTCCATGCTTATCCATGCGAACGCATAAAAGCATCCTCAATCTCAATTACACATCAACCCACGCAGGTATGCATGGTCAGTCTGGGAAGGGCGTTGGGTTCTCCTCCTGTTTTCAGATGATATGTTGTACTGCAAACCGCAGACCTCCGTTTATCGCCTCTGTATGATTATAAAGAGCCTGATCAGATTTCTTCCCCACGCAGCATAAATCGGAGACAGTAAGGTCAGGGAGCGAGGCGTTTCCTCAGTGGTGATAAAAACAAGCCGACAGTGAGAGTAAATGGAGGTTTCCCCGCTGTGCTCTGCCTCACACTGAAGTGCTGCTGCTGCTGTCTGTGAGTGTGCATGAGGAATACAAATCTGTGTGAACTCCTCCCACACAGGCAAGCACAAGTACGGAGACGCCAGTTCATAAAGTCACTTCACAACACTGTGGGTAAGGCCACTCCATGTACAGCCCCCCCAAAATGAAACCCTGTTTAATGCTTATGCTTTTATATATTTCAACTAATATTTGTAATCTTTTTATATTTGCATTTTTAAACTATTAGTTTAAATTGTATAATATTACTTTTATTACTTTATATTAGTTTCAGGGTCAAGATTGTAATTATGATTTTAAAAATTCAATTTTGACATTATATATTTAAATTAAAATGTACAATTTTCTAAATTATTATTATGGTGAGCCATCTTTGCCCATTAGACTAAACACACTGTTTTCAATAATAATAATAATAATTATTATTATTATTATAATGTGAGTCTGCTGACATCTAGTGTAAAATATATGTATAGCAACCTCTAAAAAGTAATGTTTATTAAAAAAAAAAATTGTAAAACTGTAACTACATAAAAAATCCATTAGAATCAATTCATGAAGTAACATCCATGATTCCTGTGATATTAAAAATCATATTGTGTGTGTGTGTGTGTGTGTGTGTGTGTGTGTGTGTGTGTGTATATATATATATATAGAGAGAGAGAGAGAGAGAAAATGAAGATAATGTAGTTATTGTATGTTAATGTATAAAAAACTCAAATGTACTACAGCTGCATAATACCTTATTAATTTCAAGTTGGTTATTATTGTTACTGTTCTTATTCTGTGAGGGGAAAATCATAAATCACGCACACACACACACGTGTGTGTGTGATTTATGATTATTATTATTATTATTATTATATCTTTTTTTCTTATTATTATTGGGGAACTATTACAGAATCTACCTGTAATTGTTACATTTTTAGCTGCCAAATGTGTAGTGTTACTTTTCTACCACTAGATGTCAGGATTACAGAAGTTAAACAAAAAATTTGACCAAAATTTATGTTTTGACCAAAAACATTTGTATCAACGTCAATGGGCAGCAGTATAAAATTCAAGACTACTGTATCAGGGAATCAACAGAAAAGAAAAAAAAAAAGATTTTGTGCTCACTTTGTGTTATATAAAAAAAGGTAACTTTCACCATAATTACTGATTATGCTCAAATGTGTTCATTATGTTAATAAGTTTTGTCATTACTGACATTATTTTTAGAGGATAGTTTACAAAGTCTTAGTTCTAACAATGTACCTAACCGCTTGCACACAGATGCTTCAAGCCGACTGGATCCAGTCTGTCTGAAGAGAACACATGAGTGTATGTGTGTGTAAAGGATGTCACAAAAAGGGAATTTAGGGAAGAAAACAAAACAGGGAGTTCCTGGCATTCTGACAGGCCTCCAAGTGGAAGGAAAGGGCTCAGGAAGCAGCATGTGGGTCTTACAGAGGAGCTGGAACCGTTTATTGTGGCCGAACAATTCAATCCAGATCAAAGCCCGTTTCACATTTAACTGGGACTTGAAGAAGAGCAAGACTTAGCCGTAGTAATATTCACATACACTTACACACATAACATACACTTGCTGCTCCAAAATCAAGCATGCTGCCTAACTATACAGCATTTTAAGGGAGCATTTTAAAGGTTTGAAATACGAAAACAAAACTATTATGTTTCTTTCTGGGTTATTTTACTACTCATTTCAGTTGAATTCTACCCTTACGAAAAATAACCATGGTTTTATTATAGTAAAACTGTAGTAACCCATGGTTTTTTGGCGTGTTGACCACCATTTGTATAACCACAGATTTACTACAAATACCATGGTTAAACTATGGTTAATATATCAAAACCATGGTTATTTTGTGGTTACCATGGTTTAACTACAGTAACCATGTTTTTTTGGTTTTATTTAAAACCATGGTTAATTTTCGTAAGGGTAAGAAGTCCCAGAAGTCATTACAATGAGTTCTTAATCATCCGAAATGGCAGATATGAAGAAGTTGAAAGTAACTTTACACAAAATTGGTGTATACTATGCATTTTTATGTTTAGAGGACCACATTGTTAGCTTAGCAACATGCTAACACATATTAAGTAATAATAGCAGGCTTTCTCGCGCTGTTAGGATATATGGACATTCAGTATGTTTACTTTTTGAACATTTTAAAATGGATAGATGCTAGATGCTAACCGGACAACGGAGAGTTAATAAATTACAAACGTAAAATACTATGGTAAGGTGACCATATTTCTGAAATGAAAACGGGGGGCGTTTCCTAGTTCAATGGATGAAATATTACTTAAATCTCACTTGTGATTACAAAATGTATGGCTTTACAAAAAAAAAACGTAGCTAGATTGTTCAGACTTTTACAGTGTATTTGCAGATTGTTTTGAACGTGCAGCTTGTAGCAAAACTGTTAGCAGCACCCGCTGAAGCTAACTATTATCCTTAACATGTCAAGGGTTACAGTTTCTAGCAGAAATAACATAAAATCTAATGTTTTAAAGACTCCTTAAAAGTTTTTATTATGTAGAATCTGTTATAAACCGTACATGAGTTGTGCTAATACAGTGTGTAACACCACATGTCATTCACTATAGCATAATCTCTCATTCCTCAAGCGTGGCATGGCACATTTTCCTATGTATTATTTGTTCCTTACAGATGTTATTGACCTGTACAGGAAGTGAAGTAATCAGGACGTGTTTTAAGACAGAGGACGCCAAGACTTTAACTTCTAACTGAAGTTGCACATTGTTTAAATGAGCTCAAGCAGGTCCATGCACTTTAGTCCTTCCTGTCCACTTCAACAGCCAGCAGTGGGGAAGAAAGACTAGGGCAGATCTATCTATCTATCTATCTAGATCATTTAATTTTGTTAAATGTAAATAAATTTAATGGTATTAAACATGCAACTAACTCAAAACTTTAGCTTCGGCCCTATTTTTCACATTCTTCAATAAAGCACATTTTTCCATGGTGGACTAAAACAGCGAAGGATTTAGGATCTTACAACACTTCAAACTGAATATGCGAAGGCTTTATAGATGCCAAGGGGACGTCATCCTCAGGGTTAATCTAACTCCAGCGGCTCGGGAACATCTTGCCTTCTTCGCTCGCTATGGAAACCAGGACCTCCTCAGGGAGTTCCTTTGAGGTTCCTCAGACAAACTGCAAGCAAACAGACCATTTCATATTTATCTCCTTTGAAACACCCTCTCACTTTCTTGAATTGCGAAGAGGCCTCTTACATTAATGTGTTTTGACGTACAAATTTGCTATCAGCAGAATCTTCTCATCTCCTTTCTGTTTTACCCACAAGAGCTCTTGCGTGAGGAACAGGTAGACGAGGAGCCACGTTAACATGCAGAGAGTGTGCGTGACTGAGCAACAGGCCTGAATGGGATGTGCTACTAATTAGTTTCTGCTCCTGTGAGACTCATCGATTTTGAATTTGAAGATCGTGTAAGATCAAACGAGACACGAGCAGCGTTCTTACATTAGATCAGGGTGATCAACCCTCTGGAACCACCGCCGTATCAAATTAGATTTCTTTTGTATCTCAATTGTTTATGCTAGCAAAGCTGTTTCAAGGCTACCGTTTTAACCCTATAAATGCTGTATGTACGACACATTGTTTTTTTTAATGACCCTCCACCATTAACACGATCAATACTTTTCTGAAAACTCTTTTGAATGCAATCTCCTAAAGCATCACTCAAATGAAAAATATTTATTACTATATTATATCAATAAAATAAAGCGAGCTGGCCATTGATGGCCATTGATCTCAGGGGGTTACATTAACATCTACACATTTTCTCATCTTATTTTTCTAGATTTTTTGACTTATTCTATGCACATTAATTAAAAAAAATTGTGAAATAATAATTTTCACTCTGAAATTGTTATAATTAATTTTATAGATCTTATTTATGATTTAGAATAAACATCTGAGATAAAACTCTTATTGCTTGTCTTGTTTACAGTCCTTTTCTTTATGTTTCTCTCTTTCCCAGCATCCCCCACACCATTGCCAATCTCTCTCGTTCTCTCTCTGCACTCGCTCAGGTGTAATACTGTCCACCTGTTATCCACAAAGCTTGGCCGAGCAGGAAACTCATGTTTTTCACAACAGATGCAAGCGCACACCAGAGACGCTGTCTTCTGAAACTCGTTATTCTGCTTTTGAAACAGATGGAATCGAGTTTGTGAAGTGCTGAAGGTTACAAAGTGCTTCCTACGTGACTCAGTACAGTTGCTTTTGCAATAAGGTCTTTGAAGCTGTTCTGTATTACGAATACAGATAAATGGCTTTGAAAGACATAATGCGGAGGGAAAAAAGACACTGCATTATGTATTATCGCACACCATTGCTGCACTGACCAATGATCATCCAGGATCAATATCTGGATCTGTTTGATAATTAAATTCTGCACTGTAGCTTGGTGTCTTGGGACTTAGCTTGCTAATTTTCCCTCAGCTTCATGATTAACTTCATAATTAATTTTCTGCATGCACAACGCTCATTGTGTCTTGGCATCCACCTCCAATAGAGACTGAATAAGAGTTTGGTTTAAATAACATGTTTAATTGATGGTGCCAAATAGTAATGAATCAAGCCAAAAACTGGAATGAGTACCTCAGCAATAATTGCTACTTTCCTCTACGGATGCCATGCATCTCTGCTTTTGCATTTTAGGAGTACTTATTATAGAAAGAATATACTTAAGTGATAACCGAATGTACTGTTTTCAGACACTTAATTGCATGTTAAAGGAACAATTCTTCCAAAAATGAAACTCTGTTGAAAATGTACTCAACTTCAGGCCATCCAAATGTAGATGAGTTTGTTTCATCAGAACAGATTTGGAGAAATGTAGCATTAAATCACTTGCTCACCAATGGAAGTGAATGGGTGCCGTCAGAATGAGAGTCAGCTGATAGAAAAACGACAATAATCCAGACAACTCCTGTGTGTAGGAGTCCCATCAAGGCCTTTTAACGTTAAAATGTATCCATAATAACGATTCTTCCAGTAAAAATTTCTTGTTTAGAACTATTTCGGATTGTTTCTGCTTGTAAACAGTGCTTGATCTGTGCATATTTCTCTCCAGAATCAGGTGAGATGACTTACTGAAGAAGCAATATTATGGATGAAAGACTCATATTTTAGTCGAAAGCGATGATTTGAAGTAAAAAATGTCTTTAATTCATTTTATTTTTAAATATGAATGCATAAACTGATGGACTGGAGTGGTGTGGATTACTTGTGGATTATTTTGGTATTTTTATCAGCTGTTTGGAGTTTCATTATGACGGCACCCATTCACTGCAGAGGATCCATTAGTGAGCAAGTGATGTGATGCTACATTTCTCCAAATCTGTACGGATGAAGTAACAAACTCAACTACATCTTTGATGGCATGTGACCACATAAACATTTTTTGGATCACATGAATGTATGAATGTTTTGGCAATCATTAATACATATTCGGGTCTTTAGTGACCCGGACCTATATACCCAGCACAACTTCTGCAATAGCAAAAAAAAAAAAAAAAAAACTCTCTTGATATCTTAAGAACAATTACAGATGAATAAAATAAAGCATATTTCAACACATTTTACAATTAAAAGGGTTCAAATTGAGCAGATGATTTTGACCATTGCTTTCATCGTCAGAGCACACTTCCACATACATTCAGCATCTGCCTCATATATAAATAACGTACTTACTCAGCAAAAACTGGGACTACATAATACTTCAATATGACCTCATTTTTAAGTCGAGCTTTGTTCCGAATCAATTTCCATGTGATCAAAGACAAATACCAGTCTCTGTTTGATACAGACAGGCTTCAAACTTCTCTGAAACATTATTTCTACTCACAAAGACACAACTGCATCCCCACAAGGACAGTATAGTCTACTGTCATCTGTACATCTCTACAGCGTCTGACAAATCAAAGCATGTCACATCAGTCCAAAACCCATCGCGAGCCAAATCCAGAATGGAGTTCATATTTAAAGGGTTGTCCCAGTGACAAACTGCAGGCACAAGAGAGCTCATTTATCTCACACAGATGGAGGGAATTGAAAGAAATGCTGGAGTGCATCGCAGATCATTTTTTACAGCAGTCCGCCAGCCTTAGGACTTGACCTTGGAGAGTATTTCTCAAATTAAAAACAAACCAGGTTGGACTGAATTCGTTGTTGCTGCAACAGAGCGTAACAGTGACCACTCAGCGAACTTGCTTCTAGTATTATTCTCACTAATTTTCTCCATAAGGTGTTAAGAAAATTCATTAAAGAGTTTCAATCAGTAAAGCAGCCAGCAAGCTGACATGCATTATCTCTAGGGCCTAAAAATATCCTTTTTCAATCTCAAAATTATGTTTTCCCATCATGAAATGATGCAGTTTTCCAGGTGCATTTCTTTTCATTGTCACCGAGCATTTGCATGTGTTGTGTAATCATGGAAATGAGCTTTGTCGGGCAAACTCAGCGAGCACGATCTGGACACCTTGTGAAATTGGAAATGAGTTAGCGTTGCTTGCCTGCCACAGATTTAGAAGATAGAGTCCAAATTCAAAAATATGCCAAACCGAGGAGAGGTGCTTGTTGGGCTTTACGGCTGGAAATAGCCTAACTGAAATACATTTGAAATTATGAAAAGGTCAAAGCTGTTAAATGTGAACCATTTCTTCTGAATTGAAACTGCACAATCACTCATTGTGTAATATTGTTAAGATATGTTCATAATTTTATGCATCGCATCAGATGGCAACAAAATGATTTGAAATGTTTTTTTACAAATACATTATGTTACAGGTTGGCAGGACAGCCTATCATAATAGTCGGACCGAATAATCTGATTGGTCAAACATTTTATGGTCGTACGCCTTCCACAGATGTCAAAAATACGTATAAATACATTTAGACCACTTAACTTAGTGATTGCTATTGTTTTTGATTTATTTTTCTAACTGTTATCCATCCGCAGCACTCTGCGGGAAGAGGAGATGTTAATTGAAGGGCTTTACTTCAACAGCGAGGGCAAGTCGAGCTCTATCTGTTTCTTCCACCTGCACATCATTCACCGTCAACACTTCCTCACAGGACTGAACTGTCCGAACGGGAATATAAGACAGACCCGACTCCTTCAGGAAACCTTTTTTGTCTGTTTTACTGCAAGAATTGGGTACTACACTAGGCTGTTTACTCGCCTTTCATTGCTGCTAGGAGACAAACGGGTGTTAATGACTCACAGGATGCTGGGTATTGAACTCGGAGAAAGGAAATTTAAATTCGTCCCCTACCTCAGGCTGTGCATAAGTGTGTGTGTGTGTTCACAAAACCGTTACTCCTCACAAACTGCTGACAAGCAGCTGTGTTTGTGTTTGTACTGTAGAGGGTTGTCATAGAGACAACACATTATGAAAGGTGTAGAAAGCGATTAATGAGGGGAGAGGGGGGGTGGGTAATGCATCAAGTTACCCACATGTTGAAATAAGCCAGACGCAGTTTGAACATATCGTAAATGCTAATAGGTTTGTTTAAAGGTGCACTGTAATTTTCCCAATATTTTTTTTTTTTACATTAAGACGCATTAAAATAGGCCTACATTAAAAATGACACTTTTGACGATTATTTAAAAAATCACTTTTTTTTTTTTACATGTCATACATAATTGCACAATTACATAACTTAATTCAAAAATACCATTTTTTTGTGTATAATTTCAATCAAGAAACAATTTGTGCCTAAAAAGAACATAAAACCGGGTTCATTTTTTTTACTTGATTCTTAATATGTAAAATGTAATGAACCTTTTCTAGGCATTTTAAATGCTTTACATAGTCAGGGGGTATCTCCTCGTCCACCACCAGTGTGCAGCATCCACCTGGATGATGCGACGGCAGCCATATTGCGCCAGAACGACCACCACACATCAGCTTACTGGTGGAGAGGAGACAGAGTGATGAACCCAATCAACATATATGGGGATTGTTAGGAGGTCATGATGGTCAGAGGCTAATGGGCGAATTTAGCTAGGATTCAGAGGTCACATCTCTACTCTTTTCGAAAGACATCCTGGGATTTTTGATGACCACATAGAGTCAGGACCAGGATATGGCTGCCGGCCATCAAACATCAATCATCTCTATTATATAGTAGGCAAAAAACAGTATAGCAAAGAGTATGTCCAAATATTCAAAAAAACAGTTGGCAAAAACTACCCAGATGACTTACTACATCCGACGCGATTCTGAAGTGTGCATTGTATGGACACTTTACCCTCCCATGAGGCCACGGAAGAGGATTTGTGAATGGCAGTGAAGCAATGCAACTGACATTTTAGGTCACATGACCATATCAACATTGCGGATGTAGTAAGTCCGAATTTTATTCATACTACCCATATTCGTACTATATAAAGAATATACTTTTTTCAGTATCAATATTTTCAATATCATTGTAAAGTAAGTTCAATCTCAAATATAGTATACAGAATGCCATTTCGGACACATCATTTAAGTGGGTTGCCATTTCACAGTCACATGCCCAATCAATTTCAGTGGAAAAAATTTAGATTAAATGGGGTTGCTACAAAACTGATTCATTTAAGTAGGCCTATTGTATTTCACACCATTTAAAGCACAAATCTAATCAGGTCCACATTATTTTTGAAACCTTCACTGTAATTTTTTTCAGCTTCTTTAAAAAGTCACGACTCCTTTAGCCAGTCAGCCTCAAGCATTCACCCGTATCCTGGGAACCATGTGGAATGCTTCCCTGCATCAGGCCGCAACATTTAATTAACCTAATTTTGCAATGGATGCCTTTGTCAGACAATCATGTCATCAGAATGATGTATGCCTTTGATCATTAGCAGGAATGCGAGCTTATTAAAAGGAAGGGCGTCGCATGACAGGAATATTTAAGAAAGAGCAATTAATGGGGTTGTCTTGTGTGAAAGAAAACAAGAATTTGGGGTGTTTATTTGGTTGGTTGATCCATTTCCACTGATTCAACAGTTCATTATGTCTTCCACTTGTTTTGCATCTACACTTGAATTTCACTCACGATCTGAGGTCTAGGAGAAGCGAAGGGTGTGAAATAAACAGAAAAGTGAAGAAGAGCTTTAGAGACTCATTCTTCTTTGCATCTCGAGACGTTTTACTCCTCGGAGTGTCCTCACACTTTTAAGCCACCAAAATGAAAAGTCTCCATCAGATGATGAAAGAAAACCTCCGGAACAAACACCTTTTTCTAAACTTAACATTTCAATAGAGGACAACTTTAAATCACCTCAGTTAATTTATTAATTTAAAATAATTGCTATTTAATGCTTTCTCATAGAAGTTCGGCTTTGAATTAATCTTTCGAAAACATGTCCACATCACATTTTCATGCCAGTCAAGAATAATTTGTATTCAAAAGCTGTCCTGACATCTTTAAAATCTTTTTAAGTAAAAAACCTTCTTATGCTTTCTTTTGCTTTCAGAGTAAAACATGGTTTGGACATGTTCTTGATAGTTTTTTGCGAGATTTTCCTGTATTTTAAGATAGAAAACGTAACAACATGCTGCCATCTGACTTCAAAGAACGTGCGATGAAGATGAAAGATAAATGATAAACAGGACTCAAGGGAATATTTGTCAGCTCGCTCGGTTTCTAGCCGTAACAAATCTTTTTACTGACTCTTGACATGATAACTGTAGACATGACAAACAATGAAATCAAGCACATCAGATTCCTCGACACCTCTGAAATACCTAAATATTTACTGCAGGGGCTCCAGCTGCTCTGGCTGTGGTTGTGCCCTTCATTTAGTTTCATTTGAGTAATTTAAAATACTTCTGTCATCTACTGCATTCAACAGTCTTCTAAATAATGATTTTTAATTACATGAAAGTTTGATTAGTTATTTATAAAACTAATCTAACTAATGTTTTTTTTTTTAAATATTAAGCATTTGAAGTGCCAACTAGAAGATACTGCATCTGGCATTTAAACTAAGATTAAAGCAACTTACTCACACGCTTGTCACTCCTGACTATTTCTAATTGCTCTTTTATAAAACACGCACGGAGTACAAGCTTCAAAAGCAACATAAAAGTATCTTACAATTACTCTGTGTGATTCATACGCTATTTATAAAAACCTTCTGAAGCCATATGATAGCTTTGTGTGATAAACGCATGGAGATTTCCCTCTTTGTATTTAGGACATTATTGTGAAGAGATGTTTGGCATCATTGATGTTACTTTATTGTGTAATTTCATACTGCTTTATCAATCAACTTTGTTCATAAAGGATATAGCATTTGTTGTTGTGATTTGATGTGTTTGCTCTGCATTTATGTCTTTACTGACTCTAGTCATCATGCTTTTCTTCTTTCATTATGATTGTAATAAAACAGTCTTTATTTTATAGTGCCCATTCGACTTTCTGCAAGCTTGTAATTAATTTTGCAATTTAAATAGTGTTAATTGATTTTCACAGTCAGCTCTATTGAAGTGCTTAGGGATGCAGAAAGATGGGTGGAGGACAAAAAAATAGACTGCAATACACACACATTGAAGGACAGACTCTTTAAAAGCATTAAAAAGGAAAGCATAAAGAAGCAAAAAATAAAATAAAAAATATTCAAATAATAAATACCATTTTGTGGCTCTTTAACAGATTTACTAGTAATAGCACAATATAAACGTGAATGAACATCAGACGGTTGTCTTGTTTCAAACGTGGAAAGATGTCAGTACACCGCATTTTTCAATATCATGTCAGCCGACATTTACTTATTCTCCTGTATGGTTTGTTTGTTGGATAAAATGTCAGGTTTGGCATTATGTTTGGTCAGATCGGCTGTCAATCAAACTCCCAGCGCAATGTCTATTGTGATGTCACAAGCATGAGAAATAGTCGCGATAAGAAATTATGTCGCAGTGGTCAGATATAAAGTAGCACTTTTAAGAAATTTGCAATAATACGAAATAGTTAATAGATGCAAGAATAGAGTGAGAACTTGGAAGTCAAAGTTTACAGTTATGAAAAATAGTCGCAATAAAGAGAGAACTGACAAATTTAAAATTTACAGCTGCTTTATTGAATCCATGGGAACAACATGGGACAGCATGTTTCAATTGTTTTCTTGTTAAACAACATATAGCTGCAAGACAATGTGTGAATTATAACTTTTCAAACAGTTACTCTCAAACACCTCGATGAGCTAGCAAAAAAAAAAAAAAAAGTTACAAATGTGCAGAGCTCTAAAACACCAGAATATTTATATATAAATACATACATTCACTTTTTCCCTACATACTGTTCCAAAAAAAAAAAAAAAAACCCACAAAATCTCGACATGTACAGGATGACGTAAAATAAATGTTTATTATTTTTTAAAACCAACAAAAAGCTTTCAGAACATAAAACAAAAGAACATAAAAGTCTAAAAACTAATAATTATAGGTACAAAAAAATATAAATGTAGAACAAAAATTGTCACAGTCATAAAATTACGCTATGATCTGTTCATTTATTCATCACACTGCATTTGTTTCTTGACATAAAAATGAATGAATGACTCACTATTGAAACTAAAGCAACACTGCGATTTAACACCTAGTACATGGTGCGATATCTGGTCATACATATGCAAACTTGCAAAAGCTTGAAGAGACAAAACAGTCTGAACTTCCCATCTCATTAAGACACCATATGCTGCTCCTTCTCTCATAACCAGTCTGTAGTGTTTCGTGTTTCTAGTAAAACTAATTTTTCTGTGCAAAGCAACTGTCACAACAAATCAGTGGAATAAAATCATAAACGTGGGAGGCTTGAGCATTTGGCAATGAAATATAGAACATCCAGACCAAGACAAACATGGATAAATGTCACAAAATAGTCCTTAGTTTTCAGTAATGAACAAAGATGTAATCTGTTTTTGTTTTTTTCGGAACAAAATAGTTAGTGTAAAACGTCAAAGTCGTCGTAAAAATTTCCTTTGTGCTATCCGATATAAAAAATAAAGATATCACAAAGAAGAAGACTGCTAAAAACGCCTTCAGAAATCTCAAAATATATCTACACTTAAAACTGTTAAAAGTGTTTTGGCTGTATTGGCTTTCCGCATGCCCTTTTATGGACGTGGATGGGTACAGGAAGTCCTCACGGCTATTGAATTGAGGTAAACTCACAGCTGACGGTAACGTAGAAAAGTGTGTGTCCATTTAAAAGTTCAGCAGTCTTCTGAGGTGATGTCAAAACTTTATTGTGAGGAGGTGGAGCTAAATGGCACAGTCATCCTGAGGGGCGGAGCTAAAGGCGGAGCTTCGAAGCAAGTCAAGGCAATTGACAAGGATAATGGTGCCGGTGAGGTGCTTCCAGCGTTTGGTGATTGGATTCTTCATTCGGTCCAGGCCCATGTGCAGTTCATGGATGACATCACGATAACTGTCGCCAATCTGAGCGGCCCACGTCAACAGGAAGTCGTAGGCTGGTTTCCACATGGCCTGAAATTATAAGATAAATGGCAATTTTATTACCTGATCGAATTCATTTATTTGAACTCTTCTCTTCTATATTGAAGAGGAGGTTTTGTGTCCTCACCTCACTGTCCACCATCCCAGTTTTGTCTCTGTGTGGAGCCTCATAGGCCTCCATTTGTTGCTTGGATACGTGAGCGAGTTTTTCAGCGAGTTCCCTCCAGCGAGGAGCCACTTCCACAGCCATCGTCAGCAACACAAAGTCCATAATGAGTCGGGCCACCAAACCCTGACAATCGATCTTCAAAAGAGCCTGGGCGAGCAATAAAAAAAAATTCGCTTAATATTCCAGAATGATAGTTATTGATTCTGTAAAAGGATTTAAAGCATCTACAAACATACAACAGTAACAAAACAGGCCAAAAACGTACATTTCTGGGACAAAAATTCTATTTTTAGGAGCTTTACACAAATCACAAAGGTGATGAAATATTGCACTGCAATTTCACTAATATTTTACGTAACAATTGACCTGAAACGTTTGCATTCTTTTAAATTATAATATTTCATGAGCAACACCATTAAAATAACTGCCATCCTTTTACTGCATAAAATGTTCATTATATCTCATAATGACACCATTAGAAGGTTTCAGTAGAACAGTTATTAGAACATCGTCTGTTAGAATAATTTCAAATAGAGGTAAGCAGTAACCTTGAAATTTAGGAAATGCAAGGTTATTCTCTAATTTTGATCTCCACAGTAAATAATATGACACTAGGACCACATAAATTCATTGGAAAACAGCTTAAACCAGCTTAAACCAGATAAGTAAAACACACACACACACACACTCCTCACAGCACACACACCAGAAAGTGAGCTAACCTCCTTTAGGAGTGAAATCTGATTGACGTCAAGTTAACTGTGTTTTAAAATAAATGTCCAGATGTGGCAGGAGGACAACAATACATCCAGTCATGAAATAAGTATGGACACGATATGTAAAAAAAAAAAGCAAGGGAATTTGTAGTCTTCTCTCTGTGGCCTCCACGGATGAGTGACTGAACCCTTCAAAGGACCCTACCGACCCGGTTTCCTGCCACACACGCAGACACAGCCATTTTTGGAGTGAAAAGGGACCCCTGGGGTCCGGTAGAATGGAGCGGTAATCCCCGCTCTCCTTCATGCTTGTTGCCGAAGAAGGGAAGAGAGGAAAGAAAAGCACAACTAGAGCCATGGGAGAACTTGAGAACGTCATGAGAACATCCTCCCTGTTGGGTAAATAAAGTCAATGACTTCCTTTTCATTGCTTTATGAGACACTGTACATGTATAAGTGAAATGAGTGAGGAGGAAACTTCCAGAACATGGGAGTATCGCTTCAAAATCATGATAAAGCTGTGAGGCGACTTCTGATTAATTCCCCAGCAGCGCTGAGGTTCTTTTGTTTAAGGAACGCATTAATATTCTTTACTGCAACTTCAGAATGCTTCTGTAAATCTAAACCTAAATGACAGGCACTTTAGTTTGAGGGGAAAAAAAGCCAAGAAAAATGCCCCAGAAGCACTTAACGATTAAAGAAAATGGAGCATTCATACAGACATCATTATAATATATCTTTAAATATAACTGCATCTTATAAAAATTGTATATATGCAAATAGTCTTTTGTATTAATGTGGTAATGTTTCTATCTATTCTTTTTTTTCCCCTGAGATTTCTCAGTCTTTCTTTTTCTGTGTTTAAGCATGTTTTAATTTTATGGCGGCCAATCCATGCCTGATCTTCTAGGCAAAGGTCCTCGCTGCGTTCTCGGCCAAGAGAAGACTCTTGATGAAAACACCAAAGAGGTCTGCTGAATCCTGACATTTGGGATGAGACGGCAAAATGTCACAGCCATTAGAGGAAAAAATACATTCAGCTGAACAGCCCCGGGTAATTTTCTTTCTTGCCAAATGGCTTTCTAATTTATTATTGTTGGAAGACTCGCAAGAAATGTACAGCATTGCATTTCTGCTCCAAACAAAATCTTCAGCTAACCTTGACTAATCAATGACTGATGAGTCTTTCAGATAATTACTTGCAAAGATGTAAACTCTACAACATATTGTAAACATCTCTAAACCGATTGCTTCAAATTTAAGGGCTCTATGTTTTTGATTTTCTAAAAAGAACTGATTCTTAAGAGTCATTTAATGGGAATCAAAGCCACACAGTACTCTGTTTTGATTCACTAAAAGTAACCAGCTCATAAGAGTCATTCGATTCATTAAATAAAAAGATTCAGCTAAACTGTAAATTCATTTATTCAGGAATCAGAATATACTGGCCACACTTTATTTTTGATTTTTTAAGCTACAACAAAAAACTGGTTTGTTTTCATTGGTCGCATTATATGTCTTCGGTTCTCCAAAAAAAAATTAACTCATAAAAATAATTCCTTCTAGAATCAGGCTACACCACTCGTGCTTTTCGTTTTAATTCACTGAAAACAAGAAAAAGAGTCATTCGTTTTGGAAATAAACTAGCGTGGTAGCAAACTATATATGTTTGGTTTGATTTGCTAAAAAAAAATAATTGGATCAAAAGAATCATTTGGTCAAAAATCTGACTACACTGGTTGTGCTCCAGTATATGAGAGCCACTTACTTGGAAATGTGACAACATGGTTTGCTGTATGCTTTGATTCACTAAAAAGATCTGAATCAAAAGAATCATAAGTTTGGAAATCAAACAGTGGTGGCAAAATTGCTTTTGCCATACAAGTTCTGTATGACTCACTGAAAAGAATCACTTCATAAGAGTCATTTCTCCAGTTGTGTGGTTTGTTTTTATTCATAAGAATCATTTGTTCAGAAATACTAAACCAACCGTGCTGTAAAGAGCTGGACCACACAGGACAGGATTTGAACAGCTATTCCCTCCATAAATGATTCTCGTATGGTTCTTTACTCCTAAAATGGTTATTGTTTGAATGTATCTAGTCAGCCCAGGGTCAAGAGTCTATGTCCAGTGAAAGTTTGGTGAACTGCCACTCTCTGAATGGCTTGTATTTATGCATTCACTTCCCGAGTTTTTTCATCTTTGTAAGCCTTTCCGAAAACTCTATAAACAATGGGAACAACGTTTCAGTCTACAATGTTTGTTTTACTGGCAAGCCCATAAAGAGTATCCACTAACAGAGTAGTCAGACCCAAAAGGAGTCACATGAAAGCATAACTGATTGGATGTTTTGGTATGCGGACTAAGGAAAAATGAACATGCAAATGAAATTAGAAGTCTGCTAAAGCATGAACAGCATTCTATCCGTCCTTTTGATTAAAATCTGACTGGAAAAAAGCAGGGCTTGACAACATTGCTTCACCAGAATACCTATCCAGATTCCAGACTCACAGGAATGCAAAATCCCTACCAGAGCATTTTTGTCTCTATCCAATCGGACCAGAAAGCCTCCTCAATTACCTGGTTAATAAAGAAAAGAATGAATCGTGACGGGACGGGACCTCAGCCCTGATCAGAATTCTTGTGCCTATCCATCACAAACGAATGTTCCAGAATTAGACCACGAAACATTCCAGGGGCCAGGGGGCCACCAGTTTAGAATACAACTGCTTTAATGAGGCTAGTACGAAATCTGCTGTTTCGAATAGAGCAAATCTTGGGAAGATGACTGCATTTAGGGTGGTGTCATTATGTAGGCAAATACCTGAGGTGAAATTCAACGTAATCAAATACAAAAGATACTTTGTAAATACAAAGAAATGAGAACAAGAAAAAAGAAAATCTATACAGTGCACAGCCTAAATGAGTACACCCCCTCTGTATAATTCTATTTTCTTAATTATCATTAATATAATTCATGGAAAGAAAGTAAAATTGAAACCTATTAAACATATACTTAACAAAAACAACAAAATATATGCCAATAATTTTCTGTAAGATAAGTAAATTGGCCAATTTTGTTTAAATGAAGGACTGCAGAAATGAGTACACCCCGAGACTGAATCCAGAAAATGTATAATATTCAAGTACTTAGTTTGTCCTCCGAAACTTAAAGTATACTGCTCTGACCCTCCTTGGAACGGAGTGTAAAAGTTAGTGACCAATTTTCACATCTGTCCTGTTTAACTCCTGGACAACCTCCTTGCTCTGGTCTTTAATGAGGAGTTTTGCACATCTCGTCTCTGCATCATCTACCTGATGATTTCAGGAGCATTGTCACAAGTCCATTGTTTTCGAACGTCGGTGCTACTTCTGCTATATTTTCACACTTAAAACAATTAGTATTCCTCTTGTACCATTGTCCTCTGTTATGCTAAAAAATAAGTCACCTGGCAGTTCTCTCCTAAGTAGTTCCACTACTGCCAGTGTTAAGTCTGAGTATGATTCAGTGGGCTATATAACACTTTTAATTGTCAGAAAATTACTTGTGTTTAAAAGCTTGGATTCAATATACTAAGCTGATGATCAAAAATAGTCTTAAATCTATATATTTAAAAATTGTATAAAAATTCTTTCATTTAGTAACTTTCAGGAAGGTGTTCTCATTTTTGCAACACAAAATTATATCTTTTCTATTTAATATATCTTTTTAATATATAGATTTTCTTTGATAAGAAAATCTTATTTTGCAGGTTAAAATCGTGAATTATTGCTGATAAGAATCTCTGGTTTATCTTTACGAATGAAAGCACCTCATCAACGACTTAAGATAGTCCTTAAGTTCTGAGAGAAACTTACTATAACGCAAAGAACTGGTCCTCAGGGTCTCAGGCCTGAAAGTGGCATTGCAACCAATTTCAGGTTTTACAGAAGAGTTCCAATCACTAAGAAAAACCCATTAAGGGTGTCGGAATGGGGGCTGAATGGTTGAGAATAAGAGACATGCTCTCAAATGGGATTGCCGTGCTGTTCGTTCTTAGTAAAATATTGTCCACTTTCCCCAGAGACAACCTGATGAGAGTGATGGACAGATGAAATTGACCTGTGAGCTTACGAATGGTGCAATCTCGTTTTCAACAGTTTAGATGCCTGTGCCTGTGGCTTCCTGCGTTTCGGTAGTTTAGTGTGACATGGGAAGCAAAAAAGATGGAAAGAAAGGAAACACTGGTGGGGGGGGGGGGGGGGCAATCCTATGAGTGGGAGGAAGACGGAAGATGGAAGATTTTCATTCTTAGTTGTAAAACTGCATAAAAAGATTTTCAATCTCTCTAGTGACAAGAATAATGAGCCAAGTTTTTATTTTCTAGATGAAAGGATTTTTTCTAGCATGGGAGAATGTATAATATCAGATTTGTTCTGCATTCTGGCCAACATATTACAGGAATAGTTGACAATTCATCATTTACTCTCCCTTAATGTCTTTTTGTATGACTGACTCTCTTTTGTGGAACACAAAAGGAGATATTTTTTCTTTACAATAAAAGTAAATGGTGACCATAGCAGTCAAGCAGTCTTTTTAAGGCAAGAACATAAAAAGGTGTGTTTAAAAAAAAAAAAAAAATCTAATTCAAAATCTGAATGCATCTCAGTTAAATTAGAAAAACACAAAACAGCATTTCCAACAGTAATTTTAGACTTTTGGATTGCATTTTCTACTGAAAAGTTTTACAGTAAGGTTCACGTTTACATGTTTGCAACAGACTCCCTACCATTAACTTTCATTTCAATGATGGAATTATATCTCAAACGTTCAATTACCAAGTGTTCCATCAAGGCATCTATTATGCCATGAAAAACGAAACATAGCTGCTGGACATTACATGGTTTCCCCCATCATCAGATAGATTAGACCTGCCAAGATCCACCGCTGGCACCACAAGACACCCAGATCAGACAGCCCTGACCGAGAGCTATGAGGTAAATGTGCCTTGTTGTCTGGAGGGGTACGGTAATAAACTGACTGCAAATATCTGCTGTCAGTACTGTGCAGAGATGAAAAAAAAAATAACTGTAGGAAATGAATGACCTCTGTCGACAAAACCAGCTTGATATCAGTTGCGAGATGTTATTGATTAGGGACGGTCTTAATAGCACAGTGATGAACAGAGTTGGGTATATCGCATTACACAGAAATACGTTACTGTAATCTAATTACTTTTCCTGGTAACACAGTTAAGTAATGCGTTACATTTTAAATTTATGTTATTTGATTACAATTACTTATGTCAAAATTACGTTACTTTCAAGTTACAAATGCACTGTTAAAAATTATGAACTAAAAAAAAAATCATGTTTTGTGCATCAGTATGCCTTTTAATAAATCACTGGACAATGTGAGCTAAAATGCAGATGAGTCTTACAAGATTTAGATGCAATGAAAGGTTTCATATTAAATTAATGAAAGAACTATGAGTTTAAGGTTTGATAACTTGAAAAGTAAAGTAAACTTGAAAGTAACTTGAAAGTGAAGTAATTAGTAGCCTAATCTGATTACGTTTTAAATGCAGTAATCAGTAATGTAATCAAATTACAATTTTAAAAAGTAATTCGAAATTTGAAGTGGATTGCTCTTTTGTTTTTATTTTATTTATTTTTTAATTAACTGGTGATGCATTTTAGCAATAAATCCAGCTGATTTCGATTAGTTTATACTGTGGTGCGGTTAGCACAAGTCAGACTTGAAATATGGTTCTAAAAAAAAGGTTAGTGTGATGAATGCTAATTGGACATGCTAACACATTTGATCTATAAGCTTAAGATAGTAATGCATACTCGTATGACACATTAAAAGTATGTATAGTGAGCAACTTAAGTATGCTAGTATTTTGACATTCATTTATATTAGCTAGACAACACAGAACAGATCTGAGCAGTAGCATCTAGCTAAAATAAGCCAAATTGCCTTCAAAATGTAACTAGCAAACAAATTTCTAGCATGTTTTGAGTGTTAACATCTAGCTACACCTTTATTTTTCATTATTTCTTAAAAGTTCATAAGTACAAATTTCAGCTAGAGTCTAATGCTCAAATCAAGAAGTGTGTGTAAATACATGTAAAACACAGCTTCCGTATTAATAGTTAAACATTCTATCATCAAGCTTTAATTTAATCTACCTTTAATATTCATTATTTCTTAACTTTGAAGTGAAGTCACAACAATTTATTTTGTTGTGCAAGGAATTGTGAGCAATTTCACCTGAAAAAGTACCCAAAGATGTACACTAACATTTTACTTAAAATACCATACCATGTGAGCTCTGTACTATCATTTAGAATACACAAATTCTAATCTCGCAAACTAATTATAAAAGATAGTATGCAAATCAGAATGCAAGTAGGTGAGAAAGAGAGTGAGAAGTCTCAGATTTCCCTTTGAAACTCTAAACAATACTGCTGAATACAGTAGAACTACAATACTTTCACTTAAAATAATGAATGTAAATGAGTCAAAGTGTTGCAGTTATGGTCAAAGAACCACAGAAAAATAATCAAATTTTCACTATGCTACCAGAGGGCAGGGAGAGGTGAAGGTCATGTTTCACACTGATTTCTAAAGGAGCATGTAATATATGTCCCACCACACCATGGCTATTCGAGAAAAACGTCAGGGTTCAGATAGTCCTAAGGCAAAAGCTGTTGGGAATCTTTTAAATGCAGGATTTAACCTTCAGGGGCAGAGATGGCCAGTTTAAACCAGACAGAGAGACAAAACTGTCAGCAAATTGAGATGAAGTACACCTGATCGATTTTAGAAATAACTAGGGATCACAGAGCTCTCCAGTAATTTTAGTACAAACTAATATAAATAAGCTATATTAAAGAAAATGTTTTGGCTATGTGACTGACTGTAGTGACATTCATGCAAAAGAAGCCACACCAACCCCCAAAAAATGGCTCACTGTTAGTTGGCGATAACCCACTGCAAATATTTAAACCAATCACATTGAAATGGCTCAGTTTAGACTGTTTACTTTACTAGCCTGATGGTCTTGGAGTGCCCCCATGCTGTTTGGTTTTATTTTAGGAGTGTTTAGATATGGCTGAGTCAGCTGCCAAGCTCTTTCAGTCTTTGGAAGCTTCCAGAATGCCTGGCCAACCACCTAGAACGCAAGCTTTGAAAATGCACCACTTGCTGAGTAAAGGTGGCAAACTGCCATTTACGACTTGATAAAACTTGGCTTAATAGGAAAAGTCATATATTATGGACTTAGGCTAAGCACATTCGCGTGTGAGGAATGCTAACTGTAAATGAGGATACTGAGGCAGCGTACAGAATTGTTAAATCACAATACAGACGGGTATTATCTTGGAAGACGCATAATTTGCTATGCTAAGCTTAATAGCTGGCTTGTAAGACTTAACACTGAGCAAAATTTCTTCCATCTCATTGTCTGCACAACTCAAAATGTCACCAGGCTCAAAAGTATTGGCGGTAACTACCAAACTCAAAAAGACAAATCGCTAAATAATAGCAAGAGTGAGGCAAGGAAAGCTGGGTGTCCATCAGGGACTACAGGCTGCAATTTTAAAATCGATTTACCTCTCACAAAAGACAACTGACTATCCTATGACGTCTGGCCTTGGGAATAATAGCCTCATCTCTACTTGATGAATGTGTCAGTACTTAAAACAATGATAGAGCTCCCTCTCAGAAAGGAGAAATGTACAGAAACACTGTGAAAGAGATGAGAACGACTGCTGAGGTGTTACGCCCTGTAACAGATGCTTACCACCCACTCAAGTCTTGAATAATTTAAATTTAACAAAAGCTCTGCCTGTTGTGGAAGGAAATATACTATGACGATTCCAGTCAGGGATATATCACTTTAACACTGAGGTCAGGGAATAGTCAAAATCCCTATTTTGCATTTGTATTGTTTATCCAAGATAAGATGCTAAAGTTAAAGTTTTGCAAAAGATAAGACTGGAATCTTTCCTCTCTCTCTCTCTCTCTCTCTCTCTTTATCCAGCCTAAACATGTGATAACACATATCCTTCTCCATGCACTGACTCCTCAGATCTGCAAGCCCTGTGCTGACAGAAGTGGGGCACGAACCTGTTTACTTATGAATGGGATATCGGTCAATGCTAGTAGAAAGTGTATGTAAGGTAGAAATAGCTACACTCTCAAAACTCTCTGCTGTGATGTTCCGAGTGTTCAAGTGTTCATTCCCAATCTTGGGTTTCTGTTAATGTGTTTAACAATAATTTAACAATAATGCGGTTGAGTCAAAGGAGTAGTTCACCCGAAAATCAAATCAAGTGTCAACTTTTTTTCTTTCCAATGTAATAAAAGTGAAGAGCAGGGGCCTTTCATGTTGCATATGCATTATATTTTGAGTCTTCTTCAGCCACACAACAGTGAGGACCAGAGCAAAATTTAAGTTCACATTTAAGAAATCCATAAAGGTCTGGAACAACATTAACAAAAGAGGTGAGTAAAAGATGATAGAATTTTCATTTTTAGATGAACTGATACTTTAAAGACACCAAAGAGGTTATATACTGTTGGACATTGTGTAGGTTAAAAAGAGGCAGCTTAAAGATTACCAGCCCTGGACAGCATGTGCCCAGTGATAAAAAAAAAACTAATACAAGCGCTATCTTTCTCTCAGTCAGAATTTGCAACGAGCCAAGCAGGGTTCCGGCTGCTGTACTTGCAGGTTTCCACAGCTGTACAGATAAGAAAGGCAGCAGAGAGCTGCTAAGTGCACTCTCATCAGAATTAGCCCCAAGCATTAATAAGAGAAAATGCATACAAGCAGGACTGCATAAAAACGGGTTTAAATCAAATACTTCGCAGACAAATTTCTAATGGTTATCTATTTGGGACTAGGGCATCTACTGCATTCAAAAAGGAAACATAACTACAATACTTTTCAAACTATGCAGTTCGGACAAACACACACAAAATCTTACCATCATAAGTTCCTTCTGAAAACATTTTTTCTCCTTAGTTTCTATGTTGAGGCAATCTTCCTTTAGTTTCTCCAGTACTGAGGCAACCCTCTCTGGTTCACTATCCAGCTCTGCTCTGCAAAAATATGTCAAAGGAAGATCCATATAGCCCAGAGCATCAGCAAATGCTCGCCAGTTTCCCAGATTTTCCATAAGTATTGTCCTCACAGAGGCGTAAATGTAGGTGAGAAACTTGCAGGGCTTCAAGATTTGTTCCATCAGCATTGTGGTTGTAAGGTCTGGCCCACAGAAATAAATAGGCTTAACCTTTCCCAAGACGAGAACATTTTTTACATGTACAAGCCCAATCTTTCCCTGATAGTATCCAATGTACCACTCTTTGGTCCATAGTTGTCCTTTGAGTTTGATCTTCTCCTCACTGAGTAAGGCGATAATATCGCCTTTTTTATATTCCAGCAAGTACTGGTTCTTGGTCTGTCTGATAACTGTTTTGATCAGTTTTCCAAATTTCAAGTTGGTAATGCAACGCTCCTGAAACTGTGGGTATTTGGTGGTGATGGCCAGAGGAGACAAATTTATTTTATCAACTTCCTTTTTCTTAAGGAAGCGCCTCTGGCCGTTGTTCCGTATCCCGGTTTTAGGTGGTGGCTGTGGTGTCTGAACACAAAATTGTGCAAGGATGCAATCCTGATCATCTTTTACCTGGACACGTAACGTGAAGTCTGAAATCTCATCTGCATTCCGAGACGTAATCATGTAGATAAGTCGGCTCACCTTGCCTAGTTTGATCTGAAACCCACGAACAACCCTAGCCTGATCATTTGACTTGACCTCATAATTTGACATGTTGGAGAACATGCCTATCTGCAAGTCCTGAGGTCTGCCAAGGACAAATTGGTGCTTCCCCCACAGTTGTAGGGCAACAGGAGGGGCAGATTTTGCTTGTTTCCCAACTTCACTAACTAAAAGAGTCTTGGGGGCACAGTCATGGCCAAAAAGGGCCACCACAGTTTTAAAAGATGGATGAATGTGTTTGGGCCCATAGAGACCCAATGTAACTTTCTTCATCATATGATCCCAAACAGTTGAATTGAAGGACACGTGTTGGGTCTGGACAGTAACTGCTACATACATGCAGGGCTCCAAGTTGTCCAACTGAACCTGAATTGTATCACCATAAATGTAAGCTTGTGGAACAGGAGAATAAGGACCCTCTTTCCAATCACTTCTTACACACAAAATGTCCGCCATTTGACTTTCTGTCCTAGTTGAAACTGATACCTTCATCTCTAAGGTAATGAATGACTTTATCTCCATGTTGCTCAGTTTGATTTCAACTACTGGACTGACAGTCGAGCATCTGTCATTGTTTAGCTCCAAAGGAGGATCTAGTAGAGCCTTCATAGAGATTTGCTGAGTGTCTCCCACTGCTACATGGCCCTCAGGAACATGAATACTGATATTTGTATCTGGGAGTTGGACTGCCCCTCCACAGCTGTCCAACTTGCAAACAATGTTGGTCTCTACTGGTTGTGTTTGACCCCAGCCTGGGTTTTGCCCGAGGGACTCAAGGTCATGGCAAGATCTTGCCAACTTTCGGTGATTTAGCCATGCTGTCCTAAAGTCCTCTCTGTTGTGAAACTGCTCAGGTGAGGGAGCTTTAAGCCCTGTAAAAAAACCTGATGAAGGCAATGGAGGATTTGACTGAGATTGTAAGACAGATAACTCTGATAAACTGTAAGATCTCTTGCTTCGAAAAAAGGGATTGTCCTTGCGAAGCATCTGCAAGGCTTCAAAATCAGTGCTGGTGGATGTTCCATCAAATACAGTATTGCTGTACCCTTTTATGTTGCTGGTGGTGGAGATGGAGTCTGAAGGCAAGTCAAAGAAAAGTAAATCCAGGCTGTTGCATTGGTTCAGCTTCTCATTGCTGTTCTGATCAAGAATGTCATCCATGGACCCATTTAGGAATGGATTGGTTGAAGAGAGCATGGAGAACGGGTTTTTGTTGTCATAAGGCAGGGAGGGCTTCAGTGACACTCCGGTCCACTCCCCCATTAGGTCCAGCTCTTTTGCTCCCTCCTCCGAGCAGTCCCCTAGATTGTCAATCATCCCACTGTCACTTAGAGATGAGTTCCTGTAGTTGATCGGCTGGACGTACGTCGAAGGTATGTATCCCATTTCTCGGTTGTTGTGGGCATACCACCATTCCCCACCAGACGTATCAAGCACATAGAGATGATCCCCTTTGGAAAACTTTAGAGTGGTAAAACTGGATGGAGAGTAATCCTTTATGGCGACCACTTCCCGAGCAGTTCCAAACGATGTTGAGGGGGCCAAACGCAAGGCACTTGGAGTAGGCACTAGAGAGATGAACATATTAGTATGAATTTCTGATTTGAAATAATATATATATATATATATATATATATATATATATATATATATATATATATATATATATGGCACAACCAAATCAAACACTCTCTTAGTTTATTTGTAGTACAATAAACTGACCTTTGACATCTATGAGACCCGCCTCAGTCACTCCCTCATCAAGGTCGATAAGAGTGCCCTCTGATTTACATCTAGGGAGAACGTTGTTGTTGGTTACTCTGATCTTGTGGGCGGCCATCTTGCATTGGTTATGCTATTTCACCATTGCTCCAAACCTGACAATGAAACTTGATTAACTTTGTGTGGCAGGAGAAACAATCAATGCAAAGAGAATAACGAGACACGCTGCAATCAGACTATTGGATCATTAATGCAAAACTCTTCAGAGAGACAGTAGCTAGAGATTAGTGTGGCATAACTAAAGGACAAACAAGGACAAGATGTAGCTAGGCTAACTCAAAAGTATCGCATGAGATTAAGAGATCTTTAAAGTTGATTACTTTTAATCTGTTTTGGAAGAGGTTGCATTGTTGTTTATATTGAAATTAACTTCTACTTTATCTCTCAGAAAATGTCTTAATGACTTCTCACTGCTAATATAAATGCTAGTATTAAATCTAAATTCACCAAATTTACTTAATGCATATGCACTTATTGTGCATTTTCTCCAAACACCACCAAAAACATTATCAGCCTTTAATCAACAAGCTGCAGACATTTTTTTAGCTAATGCCATTAATCCCTCTTTTTCCAGTTTGAATATTCAGTTAAACTTGAAAAGGTAAACTGCGTTTCAGTAAAATATACTATAATTTACAAAAGCACAAAAAGATATTTACAGTAGTTTTAAAGATACATAAGGCTTAATGGATCAGTGTTATTACGCAGTGTTCACGTTTACTTTAGACTGAAATGCACACTATCAGAAACAAGATAATACATTTCCAGATGTGTCATTTAAAACAAAAAAATCAATAAATATAATGTAGCTCTACCTGCTGGAAACAACAACAATGTAAAATTCTAATTTATAGACTTGATATCTGGATGAAACTGGTTCCATCAATTAAATAAAAAGGTGAAGACACAGACTCAATTTCCATGCATGATTGCATCAACTTCTGTCTGAGACAATGAGCGCAATTAATCTGCGCTTGACGTGACACACATGCAAAACAACATTGAGATGTAAAACAAGCTATAATTAGTTGGACTAAATAATCATGAATATCAAACAAGACCACTGGGCCAAGTAACTCTGAGTAGCTGATGATAATTTAATTTCTACACAACAATTGACCATAGGATGCAATAAATGAAGTTTGAAATACCATGAGGGTTTCGCTGTACAGAAAAGCCGTACTTAGATGAATGCAATGCAAAGTTTTGTTGTGGATTTTTTTTGAAGGCTCTGTGGAAGTGGAAAGATTGGAAGGACCTTTAATGTCTGTTACATAAAGGTCTAATGAACTTTTCAAAAGGAGGAAAGCATCTTTTCATGCATGTATTAAAAAATCTTTCACACAAAAGATTTAAAATGGAAGGATGCATTCCCTTTTAAATGTCTATTTCTTTTTATCTACATTTAACAGATGCTGAAGTAGGTCAACAATACCACATTTGATTTGTTCCTTTCAGTCCAATCTTCAAAAAAACAAACAAAAAATCGACTCTGTCAGAGTTGGAGAGGTGCTTCAAGTTCTATGGTTCTTCTAACACTAGCAGCACCCAAAAATAAGGTCTCATTTTATACTCTACGACACCATTACTGGCACAGTTGGATGTGTCGATGTTGGTATTAGGAGGCATAGGAAGAGCAATTGATGGATTAGAAACCTAGATGTCTGACAAGGATGTAATCATGGTTTCTGATAACAGCACATGGGGCACTCCAAAGACTGACCATAGTGTCTCTTTCCATAATCCCTCTGTATCCTCCTATCCTCTTTTCTTTAGTATCTTATTTCACAGACTCTCTGATAAAGTTATTTAGTCTTTGATCTGTCAACCTCACAGTCACACTCAAATTGTAAGTGTGTGTTATCATCAAACATTTTAAAGGATCACTTTTTTTGGAGATAAAAAGCCCTAGTAGTACTAAATCATCTGTTTTATTCAAGTAGCTAACTATATACTGGTCCACTTTAGCTTACTTGCTTAGCAAGATTCAAATGGTTGAAACTAGAAAACTAGTCATAAATGAAGGGGTTATGCAAATTTCTGGTAAAGTGCCCCTGAAAATGCATTGCATTATGAAAAGTGGTATGTAAGTGCAAAATTTTTGTGACAATATCCAGTCATTTCCACAGGAATCGCATGATCTGGAGTCTCATGTGAGGGTAAAAATGCCCTGGCAGATTTTTCTTATGTTGAAGTCACACTCAAATCTCATATACCAACAAATTTTGGTTTGAAAGTGACTTAAAGGGTTAGTTCAGCCAAAAATTTAAACTAAGCCATACATTACTCACCCTGAAGTCATCCTAGGTGTATAAGACTATTTTTCTTTCAGACAAATTCAGTTGGAGTTATTTTAAAAAAATTTCTTTGATATTTCAAGCTGGTGTTGCACTCTATTGGTTATAGAAAAGTAGAGCTGAAACAACGAATCGATTTAATCGATTAAAATCGATTATTAAAATAGTTGTCAACTAATTTAGTAATCGATTCGTCGCTAAATAAATTTTATTTGCCATAAGCGGCTCATTTCGTGCATATTTCAAATCTGCGGTGACCAAAGTGTGGCAGTAATGAGCCACCGGAGGTTTTACTCAGCCAGTACAGCAGGTGAAGTAGCGAATAGCCAATAGCTGGCCTCGTTTTATGTCACGTGCTTCCCGAACAGCGTCTCTGCAGCATTCAGCGGGAAGTGGGAGTACTTTACTTTGAGCCTTCAAAATCAAGAGTAACCTGTAAACTCTGCACTACTGAACTGTTTAAGGGGCCGTTCACATATCGTGTCTTTTGCGTGCTCAAGTTCGTTATTTCCTATGTAGGCGCGCAGTATGCACTCTCATAATGTAAGCGACGCGGTCGCGACACGCACGCGGTGCGATGCGCCCGTTTTTCCAGGCGCGTCCACACCGCATCCATTTATCCTTTGCTGAAATTTCCGGGTCTTCATGGAGAGGGCACGTCATGGAGAGAGCACGTCATGGTTGCTTAGCAAAGGCAGACGCCTCAGGGGCGCTTCTGCCCGAGCGCTTTGGAAAGAAGGAGAAAGCGGCGCGACTAGCGTTTTCCACGCGTTTTTAGGTGCGATATGTGAACGGCCCCTAAGAATTTTATTTGTGCAGATTCTCCAGTACAAGGTTGTTTGCAAATGTTTAGTCGTAAAAGCTGATAACATTGCTTTTTAACAGTTAACATTTAAAGCTTTACAAACATGTTATGTGATCAGTTTGTCGTTTACCAGTTCATAATTCAGACTTGCAGCCTAATTATGACTGAATGAGAGAGGTAAATGTTTGAGTATATTTAAAATGCACTTCTTTTCTAAGTATTCACTGCTCTTTTTCACACAGCAGGTTTTTTGTGTGTGTCCCAATTTTTTTTTTCTGGACAACCTTCTGATGGATTTTACTTTAAATTGTGAGTTCCATTCAGGTTTCATGCCATTGGCACTTTTTTTTCCGAAGGATTGTTTACAATTTCACAGCATAAGCTATAAAGCTTTTTCCCAGTAAATAATAAAATACAATGCACTGCAATTTTATTCTGTTTTATCCTTATACTTCGTGAAAATATGTTCTCAAAGATTCCTTAAGCTTTGTTTGGGATGTTAAACTACTTTAGGAGCTCTAAGGACTGCCATGGTGAAAACAATATTTGAAATCTCCTTGTGAATTTTGCTAGAGTATGGGTCAGTGTTTTGATTGCAGAAGAGTTCGACAAAGGATTACTAACAAAATAAAACTCCAGGTATATTTTTGATGAGGATATGACAATGCAAAATGGTTAAAATCTCTTAAAAATCTATGCTGAATGATAAAGACCCTTTATTAATAATTTCCTTGGGGAAAAAAATGGAAAAAACTAAAATATAAGTACATAAACCTATTAATCGATTAATCGTAAAAATAATCGACAGATTAATCGATTATCAAAATAATCGTTAGTTGCAGCCCTATAGAAAAGCTAATCGCTAATATCTAACAAATAGCTAATCCATTAAAAAAAAGACTCACGCCGCTCCGGAGGGCGAACAAAGGCCTCCTGTAGCAAATCAATGCATTTTTGAGAGAAATATATCCATATTCAAAACTTAATAATCACTTTAATCTAGCTTGCGCTCACAGTTGTAAATGAAGCAGTTCCGGGGGAATGTCATATGAGGTCAGCTTTGAGGTCAGCTTTGCGCATTTTGAATTTGGATATTTTTCTTACGAAAATGTGTAAGAAAAAAATGTCTGTACCATCTGTGTTTGTATTGAATGTAGGCTACTTACTGTGCAGTTACTGCTGTTAATTTCAGATGGTTACGGTTATTGTTTTCAATAGCCAAAAGCCAGTTGGCTTAAATACCAAATAAACATCTTGTGCACACTTTCCTTCTTTCTTGTTTGATGCTTAAAGATAAAAAAAAAAAAAAAAATTGTATCGGAATCGGCCATGAAATATTATGATCGTGCATCCTTACCTAAAACATGCATTTTCCACAAACATGGACGGAATGACATAATGCAATGCACAGCAACAATCAATACTAAACTACAAGAACTGTTCAATAGACCTGGAATCGGAAACAAAACCCCCTATTCCCATAAAGCAACATTCCCATAACAATCAGCCAGAAAGATGTTTTAAACCATCCCTCGACAACATGAAACACTGGTAATCCACACCTCTCGGGTGTCCCAAATGAAATGAGAAGTCTTATCTCGGATGTGGCACGTAACTCACAGAAGATGAATGGAAAGCACTTCAAGCTGGAGGCCAGGGAATTTAGATGCTCTTAAGATACATTGTTAGCTCTGCAGAAACCTCATGATGTTAAATTCAAGCACTCCTCCGTAATCATCGTTCTTCAAACAGCTACATACAGATAAAATGCAGTATTTGGTTGAATCGATCAATTCAAACATGGCAGCATTACCACATCCATATTCCATATAAAACCAACCCTTCCGTCTTGCGTTAAAACACCGTCGTTTCAAATGAATTATTACATTTCCAAAACATGGCATTGGGGGAATATTTGAGATAATGTGGCACATTATGGCATGTGGTTATAAAATGTTATTATTAGTTCCATTGATGATCTGAAGGAGTTTATATTACTTTGACAAGCTAATTGGGTAAAGAAAGCGAGTGGGATTTCCGCCAAAGTCTCATCACATGGTAAATAGGACCACCTCATGTATATATATGACCCTTCTGCGGAGGACAAAGCAATTTCTCCCTCCACTGCCCTGCAGTCCATACTTCACCACTGACTCTAAAACAAAAGGTTTACTCAGGGAAAGTGCAGAGGGGTGTGTGTGGAAGATAATATTTCAAAGAGCCCATAAGAGGTTAATTTCAGGAGTCGACTAAATGACCGATATCATTTATCATCTCTGCGTGAATAGGTCATTCGATCTGACAAGGTTCAACCACCACAAATGAGTCTGACATTACAGGCCTCTTTATCAAACATATTCCACAAAAAAACTATTTCTTTCTGATTTAAGGATAAGTCAAGTTTGTGAACAAATTAAAAACAACCAATAAATAAATTTGTACAATTAATAAGGTTAACAATTTTTTTTCTAGACTTTTTTTATACACACATACATACAGTATACATATGTGCGCTCTCTCTCTCTCTCTCACACACACACACCTTTATATATATATTTAAAAAAAGTGTATGTGTAACAAAGTCCGTAAATCGTGACGGAGAAAGCAGGAACTGGCAAACATTTAAACGTAAAACTTTAATAAACAAATAAACAAACAAAAAAGAAAGTAAAAGCGGCAGCCCCTCATGGAAAACAGTTGCATAAAACAACAACATACAAATCCAGGCCTGGTCCTCTCTCGTCCAACACGGACTACGTTCACATGGACATCAGTGAACTAATAATTTACCTTATTCTAAATAAGCCAATATTATGATTATGGTCTTTACATGAGTTGCTTTTAGAATATTCTTATCATGTTCCCATTTTATATGTTATAGTGCATAGATCAATTAATGGCACACGTCATTACATCACCACGTGACGCCATCAGACGTCCCCTCAGAAATTTCACGTATAAACATAGTTTGTCTTCATGATTATGCCATATACAGGTTTGGGTATTTCATTTTTTATTTTATAAAAATTGGTGTTCCTGTAGCTCAACTGGTAGAGCGTTGCGTTAGCAAGCAAGCTAGCGCAAGGTTGGGGGTTTGATTCCCCGGGAACACATGATAGGTAAAAATTGATAGCCTGGATGCACTGTAAGTTGCTTTGGATAAAAGCATCTGCTAAATGCATAAATTTAAATTTAATTTAAAATTTAATAAAAACTTCAAGTGCAGTTGATTATTTGTACGTACATACGGACGATGGCGGTGCTGAAGTCCTACACAACAGTAATAAAGTGATTAGTGTGTTTACAAGGCTATACTGCACTTCAATAACGCGACTAAAATAGGAATACTCCACGTCTTAATTTGATTTCTGTTTACTTCGATAATGACTTTAGCCGGATTAATTTAATCAAAATAGTCTGTTTACATGGTAAATTCTTAACTAGAGTATTGTCTTAATTATGTTAAAATTGGATTACTGCTTTCCATGTATAAGTACTAGCTGTCAACACAATGTTGCAAGCCAAATTCAACTATGTGCCACATGTACAAGCACCTTATAGTTTTCTCACTGTGCCAAAGCATGTGCACTAACTCTCAAAGGAGAACAATCTTATTGTGATTTCAATTACACTCAGAATTTAATTTGCATATATGAATACACAAAAAGAAACAATTCAAGGACAGTGAATTTTGTTCCCAAATGTACCTCTCCAAATGCAGAGGAACGCAATGCCAGATTTCATTTCTGGTGGGAGGTCTGGATTAGCCAAGGCTTAAACAAAGTCCTCTGTAAATGAACGGTGTTGTTTTGTGTCAGGTGGGGCATTTCTCTCAAGAAACGCTCTACACAATGAAGACTTGCACGCCCCCGTCCGTCTTCACAAACACCACCAAACACTCCGACTTTCAGAGGCGTTTAGGGGATTATAAGGACTGAATCTGTGCTGACTCCCAATTAATTATGAAACACAATGAAACACTATTGTGCTTGTGGAAACTGATGACGACTGTGATTTTTTTTTAGCTTTGTTCCATTCCTCAGGGAGAAAGAACAGTCATAAGATGTAGACTGCAGCACTGCAGAAGCCATGCTTCCGGGTGCTAACAGACAGATTCAGGAGATAAGCTAATGCTTATTGTGTTGCTGTCAGTAAACACGTCTACAATCATTTGTCCAAATCTTTCTTTCAATGTTAGATCCAAAATATACTATGAATGAAATCATTCTAGCTAGGCAAGCTCAGTTTGATGCTTCAGAGCAGGCAAGAAGGGCTGCTCGATTCATCAAAATAAAACATTTTAATATCTGTTTGGTAACGCAACGTGATAAACGCCTTACTACAATTTTAATGAAAAGCACAAATTTGTGGTCTCCCTGCGGTTTTCCGGCAAAATAAATGTATGATGGTTAAAGTAAAAATAAATAAATAAAATGAACAAAAAAAAAAAAAAAACATTAAATCAATTCATATTAACTAAAATGTAAATAATTAATATTAGTATTGAAATTTTACAGTTGTAATATATTAAAATATTATTCTGCAAAATTGGGCATCCAAACGCAGCAGACCTGGATTAAAAAAAGAACAACAACAACAACAAAAATCATAAGTTTGGATTTTTTTTTTTTTAATTGCAATGTTTAATCAGAAAATTCTTAATTAGATTCTTCACATTGCGTTCTCAGTGTTGCCACAAGGGGCGCTATAGCAATCTTACAGCATATATTTTCTTTTTAAATTGGAAATAAATATGCTAACCAATATATAATCTTTTGTCATGAAAGGCAACAGTTTAAAGAGAATATTGCGAAGAAAGTTAGCTGAATTCACCATTTTATTTTAAGCTAACCGAATAAACTTATACTACAAACTAAAGTATAACAAGCTAATTAAACTTTGACTCAACAGGAAGTTTTAAATCTAATCGACAATTATTTTGTTGGATGACTACAAGGAAAATTTCATTGTAGAAAGTTTTCAGTCAGAATTTGCTAGTCGCAGTAATGAAGAAACTGCAAATACCACATTGAATGAAACATTACAAACTGAATCACTCAAAATAAACAAACTCTGATAATCTTTGGTCTATTTACAACATTGAAAAATAACTTATTACACTTGTAGTCAATCATCACGACCCATCTAGAATATATATACACACTCAACAAAACCAAAAGCTGGCGTTGTTTACGTTTGCGCACTTCGTAGAGTATTAATATCGTTTCTGACTAGATTTCTTCTTGTAACTGGACATGAGACTCCCTAAAGGACGTGATTCCAGTGCTTCAGCAAGCACATAATCATTTATTTTCTGAGTTTTCACTAGTGTGTGCATGTGTTCGGGAGAGAGTGAAGTCCTTGGTGGGAGGAGAAAGCCTGCAGAGACTAACTAGAGCAAAACCATCGAGTCAAACCTAATTATTATAGCACACACACACTTCTCTGGAGACCAGTGCTGACAGGGAGCCAGCATCCCTGCACATCCATCATTTAACATGTTCATGGTGCAATGGAATCATATTTTACATTACACACCAAATGTGGCCTGAAATTAAATAAAACCTGAAGCGCATGATGTCTGTGTGTATTTTCTGGCGTGTGTATATTTGGCTACTGGGGTGGTGCTGTCTTCGCTTCGCTTCATCTTGCATCACTCAACCATGGAGATATTTTTCACCATTTCATGATGCAACCACCATTTTTGATGTATCTAATGCAGTGATGAAGTGCCAAAAAGTGTCAAATACTATTTTATAAAAAAAAAAAAAAAAAAAAAAAAAAAAAAAAAATGGAAGATATAGTTTTAGAGTGTCTTTTTGTGTGTCTATGAAATATCATTAGGTTGAATAATCTAAGTGTTATTCTGAGTGTTTAATTGATATATTATTGTAATATTTTATATAAATAAAAAATATTATTGAATGATTTATATTTAATATAATTATTGTTCAAAATAATTGTTAAATAAGTTAGTAATAATTAAATTGAAAAGTATTTTTATTTTTATTTACAAATATGATATATTTTATATATGTTATATTTTATTAATAAAAATAGTAATAATATTTAATATAAATAACTTGTAACAATTATATTAAACAAATAATTTAGTAACATTTCTGATTGTTTATACAATTTTTATATTTTATATTAATATTTAAAAAGGTACATATAGTTTTTGTTGTTGTAAAATTGATACTAAATTATTAATATTATTATTATTATAAACATTTAGCAAAATTTTACATAAAATAACTACATGCACATATGTAATAAATATATTATCTATAATCAAAAATGTAATAATGAAACATCTTATAATTAAAATTTTAAATTGATGTTATTAATTTTTATCTTGAAATTATTTAACAATGTATGCTGACATTTTATTTGAATAATTCTTTCAAAAAACTATTGTCAAATAATTATATTAAATAAATATAAATTTCAGTTATTTATTTTATAGTTTGTAATACATTTTACATTAATATTATTAAATTATTTGTCATAATTATTTACCACATAATAATAATAATAATAATAATGCAGATTATCTGTGATAGTCAATTATCTTTACCAACAGCCACAATGACATGCACAAAAAAAAGGATAAAATTCTATGTTTCATCAAAATCACAAGTGGAATTGATTGGCCATCTGCGCTTCTAGATATCAGTGTCACCATTTAGAAATCCACAGTGCTTCACCACAAATGTTGACATTTTTTGCACTGCAGGGTGTATCAGGGCGTCCCTGATGAGAAAGTCCAAAATAAATTGTGTTTAGCATTAATGAAACTCAAGCTGACATTTCAATCTCTCAGTTATTTGGATAGAACCAAACGCCTGATTGGCTAAATTCCAGAACAGCGCCAGCCAATCAGACTCCTCGTCTCAGATATCAGACCGCCTGCATCTCAAATGCATGTATTGTACGATGCCTCTGTAGAGTCTTTCTCAGATGCCAATATGTCCCTTCTAGCTAGAAAACAGATGGAAATGCAAAGGATATGATAATGACTAGATTTTCCGATTAAATGAAAATCATTTAGAAATTGTCTAAGTTGAGCACACAGAGGAATCTCTGACTTTCACAGTTGGTTTGCTGTGACTTTATCTAGGAAACTCTTCATTATATGGTGTGTGCTTGTTCTGGTCAGACATGCATTCAACATCAGAAGCTTTCATTAACTAAATGATCTATTATCAAAGCACAAAAAATAACATTACATACTTTTCTCCTCATAAAAGTGTGACGTACTTAATGCATTCGATTACAGCAGCCTTCTAAAACAGGTTTAAGGGCGAATATCTCAAAACATGCACATCTTAATAATAAAGAATTATTTAATATAATTCAAATACATTTTTAATAGTGCTTACATAAAATAATTACAATAAATAAATATAATCATTTAGTTATAATTATTTAAAATTCACTAAGTTACTTATATATTTTATATAAATATTTAATAATACAAATTACAAAATTATTTGTTTACCATATAATAATAATAAAACAACAGCAAAAATGATTTATTATCTTTTTCATATGTAATATACTTTTTATACATTAGATAATAATGTGGGTTGAATATAAATAACATTAAATAATTATAAATATAAATTATATTAATATATTAGAATGTTTTCTATTTGCTTATACAATATAACCTAATTATTTAATTTATAACTATTTACCAGATAAAAAACAAATGAAAAAAATATATATATTTAGCTTATTTTTTATTTAATATGCTTATTTTATAATAATTGTGAACAGATACAGATGATTTGTGCTTTAAATTAGAGAAACTTATAGCCACAAAAACACGATGAGAAAAACTACAAAAGTACCTAAATAAAATCACATCTTTTTCTCTTTAAGAAAGTGGAAGGTACTTTATGAAAAGTTTTTAAAAAACAGGACGAAGTGCAACATTTCTCAAAACTTGTCCAGAACATCTCAACAGACCAAATGGAAAACTACGAGAAATAAGATTTTTGCACACAAAAAATGAAAAGTACATGATAAAAATTGCCATTTGGGAAGGGTCAGGCATTCGTCTGGACAACGGCTCTGTTTACAGCAACAGGAAGTGGCCAAACTATGACAGGAAGTGCTCTGGATAGACTGAAAGAGTAAAGAAACAGAGACACAGCAACAGAGGAAAAGAGAAAAAGAAAGAGAGGAAATGCTTTGCTGATGAGTAGCTCCTGCTGTGCGGTGTATCTCAAGCCCACCAGCTTCCAATCAGTTTCCACAGACTGGAATTTAATATCATTCCTCAGCTGATAGAACATAAACAGCACAAGATTCTCACTCATAACCCTGGGCTTCCTCTGGGCCAAATACAGGAAGCAGAAACGCCACAGAATGCAGACAAACTACAAGCAAGCACAATACAACAGCACTATAACACATACCCGTCACATTTCATCCCAAACTATTTAAACGTATCTCACTTATAATAAAATCACTTTTAAAATAATATATATTAGTATTTCAGACAATTTTTTTTTCACAAATGCTAAAAATTTAATAAATCCGTTTTAAAACAGGTTCTCGTAAGATTATGATGTTTATATAATTATATTTTATGTATTATTATATTGTATATATATATTACACCTCGCTACTGTAATTTGTGAATTCATTTAAATTCTAAATCCCATTTTAACAGGAATTAATATTCAAAAATGACATGAAAATTGCACAGACCCCTGGTTGAAATAATATCTCTAAAATATATAATTAGCACAAATTATACATAAACAACAATACATATTCCACAATTTAAAATCATAATTTGACAGCAGAAAATTATTTATTTCCTTGAAAATAATGTTACAATTAAAAAAAATTATATATATATATATATATATATATATATATATATATATATATATATATATATATATATATATATATATATTGCATCTAAATATCATTTATTTAATTAAATTTCAGGCACACACACACACACACATACACAAAAGAGCAGTCCTTGATTCGTTTCATGCTCCAACTTGAGCTAAAATGGACCAAGATGGCTAGTTTATATATAAACACATCTGCGGCTGATGAATCATCAGGAATCAGAGGGGTTAGACGACAGGCTCATGTGTGAGTCCTGAAAACAAACCGCCCAGGTCTTGGTCCTGATCCCGGCTAAAAACACCCACTGATAACATCAACAATACACTCCCTCATCCCAACACACAGAAAAAGCTAAAGAGAGTGTATAATTCTAGGGTATTCTGAGTAATACTTACCCTTAGCTCAACTCAAACTAGCGGCTTTCTTTAAATATAGTATCATAACGCAAACCGTCTATAACAGTCATTCATATTGGGAGAGCTACGGGAATGGAAAGGCCATTTGGATGTGAGCTGAACTAGATCAGGCCTGCTTGCATCAGGATAAATGCTGTAAAAGCCACAATTTACTTACAATGTATTCTCTCCTCATGGCCAACTCTGAAACATAAATCCTCGTAAAACTATCTGCCATTTTGTGCCCTGGCCTTTTTTCACAGTCTGCTGCCATCTGACTCTCATCTGATTTTAACACTTCTGTTCTAAGCTGGACTAATATGGCGTTATGTACAGTGGACACTACACAAATAACAGAATGAAGGGTTCTGCTTTAAAAACCACGTTTGGGCTTTGTTACAAGCTTAGCCCTGGACAGCATGTTAAGTACTTTATTTTATTCACTTTGATACTTTGGACAATGTCTCACACCAGACAGCATCTGGGACATATGGACACTTAACATTTCTGTTTTAATTTATTGTGGTTTTACAGTTTGTGTGTCTATTTTTTTTTTTTTTTTCAGGACTTTTTGATTTTTTTAGTGGTGATTCTTAAATTAGCAAGTTGTGCTAAAGGTTGCCATTTAAAAAGTATCACTTTTTCATCGTCCATTGCACGAATTTGGACAATGAGTATCGCACAGTTTTCTTTTCTATATGAGGCAGAATGTGTGACAATTTATGTTATACTTATATATTTTTTTAGTTTTGGTATTAGTATGCTGTGCTAAAGGGTAGGTTAAATCAGGGGTGCCCAAACTCAGTCCTGCAGAGTTTCGCTCCAACCCCAATTAAACACACCTGACGCAGCGAATCAAGGTCTTACAAGGCAAATAAATAAATAAAATAAACTTCCATGCAGATGTGCATTTTCCAAAAGCATTGTTTGCTAACTTTAGTTGTTAGTTCCATTGAACTCGATTGGTGTTGAAGGAACTTGCGACAAAAGTTGTTTTGGGAAACGCACCGCAGGTGTATTGGGGAAAGTTGGAGCGAAACTCTGCAGGACACCGGCCTTCTGAGTTTGGACATCCCCGTGTTAAAGGTTTTTGTTAAATGTATCAAAAAAAAGGAGACTACAGCAATATACATTTCAGACTGGGGATTTTTTTAAATGTGTTTTATTATTTATTTTTGGTGGTTTTACAACTCTTTAAAAAAAAAAAAAAAATCCTCCACTTTTGGTATTTTTAGCGGTAATTAAATTTCGGTTCTGTGCTAAAGGTTTTTTTCTGAACAACGCGAGACAGAATCTGTGAAATTTCATTCATTCATTGTAGTTATTTTATTATATGTAGATACTGTCGTCATACTCATTTCAGAGTTTTGGAGGGTTTTTTTTCCATAATGATTATTTATTTTTATACTTATTTACTTTTTTGTGTGTGAAATTAGCATGCTGCACCAAAAATGTAGCTAAAGGAGCTTCTTTAAAATTTTAGATGGATAATTTTGAATTTTAAGTCTTTTTTTATGACGTGTCATGTAAAAGAACTCTACAACTCATTTTTTAAAGCAAAAACTCTTTTCACTGAGAAACATGTCCGATCGGGATCAGGTGATTTTGAACAATGAAAACATACACAACTTCCTTAGTGATTAGTAAAATAAAAAAAAATGTATAGCCTGAATGCACTACTAAATGCATACACGTACATGTAATTGCTGGTCAATTATGAGAGACAATAATTTCGACTTAGTTCGTAAAACATACATTTTTCATTACGTTTACGATAATGCACTTACAACAAAAGTCTACAACATGGCTCATTACTAATATTTAAAAGCAAAAATGCCAAACTTGTACCCCAAAACCTACACAAAAAGTGCTGCATGAGCTGTAAAGTATTTTCTAATCATAACTAGATGAACGTCTTGTTATGAGATAGCAACATTATAATTATTATTATTAGAGTGGAGTTTGCAAATAACAATGTTTTACGTCGCGTTCCACTCTTTCATCCTTGTATCATTCAAAAGCTATCAGTTTTACTGTCACTACGTCTTACATGGTTATAAATTAGCACACACAAGGTTAGCAAGTTATTATAATCGCACTAGTCTCATCATGTTAACACCTATAGCTGTTAAAGTCTCAAGGCCACTTGATATCCTAGACAGCAAATTATCAACACAGTTAACCTGCACTGAATCTGGATCTGTTGTAACATAACTTTTCAAGATTTTGAGACGTTTCCCGACTCAACAAAAGTATTTTCACTACAGACAAGCTTATGAAAAGAAGGCACACACACACACACACACACACACACACACACACACACACACGGTGATCTAAAGTAGCAGCAGCCATTTGTTCTGCAGGCCATGAATTTTTAATACGCCACGTAACTTGAAAATAAATTGTTAATATAAGAGGGGGAAGCTGTGGAAACGAGGCAGAGTTATGCCACAGGTCAATCCCGTTCCATTCAAAGTCTGAAAGGAATGTGGAAAGGGGAGAGAGGAAAGGGAGAAGGGATAGACGGCTGGGAATGGGAGCGGAGAGGGATGTGGGACGTTGTGACTATCAAACACTGATAACCACGGTAACAAATATGTAACAAACCATAATGAAACTGAACCATTAGTTTCTGTAATTCTGTAATAACAACTGTAATCAAATTTATACACCACTGGAAAATAATTTGCACTAAGAAACAACTAATAAATGTTACTATTATAAAGAAACAGCAAGTAACGCACCTGTAAAGTGTACTACAATCTTTGTTTTAATTACATCTTTGAGAAATCATTTTTACAGTGCATATTAATAACTTTTCAGTAGTAGCAACTACAGTTATTATAGTATTTTGGCATAAACCTGTATATTTAAAACGGTTTTTGGCAACTTGGAAGAAACAAGTTTGAAGAAATCAATGTAAATAATCAAAAATGCTGATATTTTATGTATTTTTACAGGAATAAGCGGTTCATAAGGGAAATTCTGTGAACGTCCAATTCCATATCAAGTAATGAAACTATTCACAATCAATCAATCCATCCATTAAATTGGTTTATTCAATCAATAAATTAAGATTTTTTTTTAGTTCTAAAACATTTACTATTTATGTAGTAGCTATAGTCCACACTTCACATTGCCTTAATATAATCTGCACATTTAAGTTTACGCATTTAAAATCTGAAAACATCTGATGTATGTTCAAATTGATGTTTGTAAAAGCAGCTGAAATGTTACAAGAAACGCATGTTCAACAAAACACTGAGCGCTGAGACAGTAACGCAAACATTTCGGAGGTTTGGAAATATAATCCGAGTATATTCAAAAGCAGCCAAGAGGATTAAGAGGCACAAAAGCGCAACGATGGCTTAAACTCACCTCTGCATTCCTGTTGTGTTCATCCAAAGCAGCGCGCAGTTGTGGTGTTGAGTTGGTCACTTCACTTTGTGCTCCTTTGTGGCTCTTGGGCAAACGCGGCTCACATCGCACCGGGGCGGGGCCGGATCGCAGGTGACGTCACGGAGAGGGGCGGGGATTCTGAGACGGCTGGGCGGAGACTGGAAGCCGGTGGCTCGCCATCTGTCACCGCGGGCTCTGCAATGAAAATCACTTTCCCTCTGGCGTCTAGAGTATTCCTGATCAATTATTCATTTCACTGAGTGATGATGCGGATGATTTTCATTCTATCCCCTACATCAAGCTTTCCATCACTTTAATTCGTATGCTCCCAAGAACACACTGAAAATATGATAAAGTAGCCTATCAGTTCTGAAATAATGTTATGTTAAATATAAAACATATTAATGACATATTTTAGTGGGATTGGATTCATTTATTTATTAACAAATCTAATCTGTTCAATGAAGAACACATTTCAATTCTGTTATTAAAATAATCTTTATTTTGTGGGGCATACATTAAAATTGTCAAGGTGGTGTAATGATATAAACATGGTACTAAAAATAATAAAATAATAATAATAATAATAAGATAACATTTAAAATTTTGACCAAATAAATGCTGAAATCATTGAAAAGGGATATTTTGGTGTGTTTTATTAAAAGAATCAGAAAAGGAGAAGCAACTGTAAAAAAAAAAAAAAAAATACTGTAGACTGTCTGGTGTGTTCGTGCGCAACTTTTTTTGTCCCGATACATTTGGTGTGCCCCTACTCTAATAGGTCACAAGACACTGGCAACATGAGGAACTTAGTATGTCAGTAGTATGTTACATTTTTAACGGTCACAAAGCAACTATTTATTCAAAAGAAGTAACTGCGCAGAGACTGCAATTTTGGATGCAGCCATGGAGTTTGTTGAGTATAACCAGCATGAAGGCAGCCATTTTGTTGTCATGTGACTATGAACAGGAAGTGATCTCAGGAAGTGCCTCCATTCTAATGCCGTGTTCCAGTGTTTTTACAACCTTCTAGCCATGAAAGTGCACTGGAACGGAAGTAAAACCGTGACTTCCCTCCCGTGAACTCGTACTAGATCGATGTACTCCCAGTTCTGAGTTCTGATGTCACATAGGCCACGAAACAACTAAGGCAGTCCCTACTGATAACATTGCCTACGGATGCAGTGTTTATTCAAGTGGTACACATTGAAAATTTGATTTTAGGACAATATAATGTTGCAAGAAAATTGATAATCTAGCTACAATTCCTTGTGCTCAGGAAGTTTGGCGTGACTTGCCTGGAACGCTACAAAGCTTTGAGTCGTGGTTTGAAGTCATGACTTACGGGCTCAAAAACCTGCCTGGAATGCCGCATAATATGCATAGTAGGTGAAAAACAGTAGCTTTATGGAATCAGTAGTATGAGTTCACTGTATTCATAAAACCTTAGGCAAAAAGTACCCTGATGACCTGCTACTTCCGGCGAGATCCTGAAATCCTAAGAAATGATGGTGTTATTCTGTTTAGCCCCTACTGGTGGATGTTATAATTACACAATCTTACAGCAAAAACATACTTCTGAGTTAATTTATAAATCATAAATTTATCATAAAACATCTATTTACAGTGTCTGTCGATTAATATTTATGTGTGCATGCACAAGATAAAAACCAACCAAGGGAAATAGAGCAACAGGAATAAAAAGTAAAATAAAATAAAATTAGATATACAGTATATATATATATATATATATATATATATATATATATATATATATATATATATATATATATATATACACTAAAATTATTGGGGGTCTGTGGAGTGATGCTCAAGGGGACGGTGGAATAAAGACTCCTCTTCACTGCGGGCATCATACCCTGCGTTCTCCAGAGGTGGTGAGGGCTTGTTGTCTGTTTAGTGAGAGAGGGAGAAAAAGAATGCATTGAAAGGCAAAAAGGGGAGAGAAAGAGATGAAAAACATGAAAAGCCACGTCTGCTTTCACAGTACGTGAAGCAAATCCCCCCACCCACCTGTTTCTGTCTTAAAAGTAGCAAAGGAACGAAATAAAGTCGTTAGACAGTGATGTACTTTGTTCAGAGGAGTTAAGTCTTGCGTTAATTTGATGGACACCCATCGTTACGCATAAAGAGATACTACATAGTTCATTAGTCTTCTTGACATGGTGTCAAAGTTTCAGGCGTTTTACCATAGTACATGTCCAACACCATTTATGTCCTAAAAAAAAAAAAAAAAAAAAAAAACTCTTAGTACTTAATTAGCTCACAAACTCACAAAACAATCAACTTCCATCTGTGTTCTATTTAAAGGGACAGCTCACCCAAAAATAAATACTGTCATCATTTACTCACCCCCATGTGATTTCAAACCTGCATGACTTTGTTTCTTCTGTAGAACACAAAAGAAGATATTCTCTACGGTGTTTAAACAGTTTTTGTCCATATATGCAGTCCGAAAAAAAAAGGATCCCATTGACTTTCACTGTAAATAAATGATGAAACAAAAACTCTCTTTAAATGAATGTTCAGTGAAAGCAAATCATGTTAGATATTACAGTAGTGAGCCATGTTGTTAGCATAGCAACATGCTAATGTTTCACAATGGCTACGTAAATGAGAAAATCTGCCTAGAACAACAGTGCTGCCGCTTAACAATGTTTTAGACAACGATATAGCTCAAATAATTTCCAACTTTCAAAACTGTACATGGGAGGATTAATGTTAAGTGCTTAAAAATGCTACAAGCACATTTCTGAATGAAATTTTAAGCAAATGAATGCCAAATTTCAATGAGTAGTTGTAATGGTCTTCTGTGGTTACTGACAGCATGTCACATCTTGTATTTACCCCAGTACATTCCCTTAAAAGTACGTGCTGTATCTCGAAACCAGCGAGAATGGTTCAAACTGTTTTTGTTGATATTATCTGCCTGTATCGTCACACAGAGGGTATTTTGTGCAGACTGCAGTAGTTTTCAATGCCCGCTCTGCATTCTCAGGCATTGACTCAGAGGTTTTTCAGTCTGGGAACTGAACTCTGGGAAACACACAGGGGGATTCAAGCGGCCACATCCTTATCTGGACTTCTGTTTGAGCTCTGAGGTCACGCTGTGATGTGGCGTCGCACGTTGTCACACCTGGCTGTCAAATAAACACAAAAAAGCTCATTGCTTCATTCAAGTGAAGTGTTAACCCTTAACCTGTGTCACTCTCAGATCGTCACATGATCATATTTAGGTCGTTAGAGCCTGTTTCTGTGTAAGTGTCGGGCTGGAGATTTTTTCCACAGCCAGCGTGATCTGTTAAACATGTCACAGTGGGCAGCTCTTGTCAGAGGTTTGGGCCATTTCCAAAGCTCTGTTAGCATTAAAACCCTAGAGTGATGGCAAACGTATAAAACAGACTGACACACACACACACACACACACACACACAATGATGCAAGGCTTTGTAATTAACAATTTAAACAAAACCAGAGCTGCTTAGCAAGGGTGTGTGCTTCAATAAACACATGGAGAACAGAGTGCTACGCCTGGCCTCTTTTAAAAAGAAGAAAGAGAATGGGACAAAGATGACTTTACTATGTGTGTGTGTGTGTGTGTATAGATGAGGGGGCATATATTGTAGTCATGTTCCAAATGGGCACTTTTATACTGTCATGTCAGTTTTCACAATCCAATTGGTCCCAATGAATAAAAATCAGGTGCTTCCCTATTTTTTGATCCCTCGTCACATATCCTGTATTAAGAAATACATCACATTACAGAAGTAAAACAAGTTTAGATAACTTATTCCAGCCAAAATGTAAGTCCAGCCCTGCTTTCTGTGCTGGAGAGCACATGCCTTCAAGGGATGGAGGGTGTAGGAGACCGAAAGACTGTTCCTTGGTGGAAACCCTCCACCTTCCCCAGCTCCACTTTTATATATGCTACTTGTGCAGTATGTCTTAAATTAATTGGGAGTTGTTGTTTTTTTAAGTGCATGGAAGAATTGCAAATCTGTAATTTACATTTTTCCAGTTAGGACGTTGTTAGGCAGTAGCAAGGTAGCTTATTAGGGTCTTAAAAAGAGCTGAAGTCTCCCACCAGACTCTGATGTCTTAGAGTAAAAAGTGCCAATTTAGTATAAAAAAATGCTGCAGGGTTGAAATGTATTGTGGAATCTGGGGAATGAGCATGCTGATTTATTCGATTGCCCTTGGTGCCATTTCATTTCCCTTTGTCAGAGAGGCACAAACACTTCTGATAGAAATGATCCTCCATTCCTGTGGCCGTGACTTCAGAGATGACGTCTGGAAAATGGCCCAATCCTGTCACAGTCAACCTCTTACAATTTCACTGGTTCCAGCTGTCTTGGGATAGCATGAAAAGTATAAATGTCATTGTATAAATGGGTTAATAATTATTATTATTAACCCATTTATACAATGACATTTATATATAAATATATTAAATATGTGTTTTTTTTCTGGAGTGTTACTTCAATCTCCTTCTTAAGAGCAACAAATCAAGCAGAATACAATCAGTTTTCTATGAAACGTGAGTTTAAAATCCGTGGGCCTCAAGCTGGGAATCTGTGTGAAAAGTATCGATGGCTTAGTGTCATCCTTTTGATTTGTGATGCATGCTGACATTTTGAAAGCTTCCTGGGAACCGTGAACTCTCAGTGGAAGCAATGTTATAGTGAAGCGAAATGAATGCCTTTCTGCATTGCTTGATCTCCTTCAGGGCATACACAAACACATAAGAATAACTGACAATGTTATTGTTGTAGAAAGATCATCTGTCCGACATGTGGAGAACATCCTTGGAGCAAAAACACAATGCAAGAAATCAAGAAAGTCAAATGTTTCTAAAGTACTTGATTTTGAGGTACTTTCATTAAGTTCCAGTCGTTGTGACTGACTAGCCTAGCCTAGCCTAGAAGCGATTTACTTCAGCTAAGAAGTTGGCACGACCACCCACGGCTTTTGGCATGTAAAAAGACAGCTTCATCAACCTAAAACAGTGGCCATAAAGCTGCTCTAAACATGTGGAGCTTGGGCCTCTCGTTCGATCTGTTGACTAATTAGTGCTTGAGTCGCTATTTGTCCAGGGACGTTCAAAAGACCATTGACTGCCATGGCAACACGAATATGACATGATAGGGGGCCTTTGTCTCTCTGCTAAAGCGTCAGTGGGACGGTCTCAATCTTCCTTAGACTCAGGGACGACTCAAATGCAACTTTAGATTCAAAGTTGAATGACTCTTTTGACAGATTAGAGACCAAAGATGGCAAGAATTACTGGATGACAAAAGCTTTTCCCATCACCACATCGTGTGTGTGGCTGAGATGATTTGCACATCTGCGTCCATCTGCTGGTCATTAGATAATGAAGCACTTACAGTTCATGCTGCACAAAAGTAAACAGAGGGATAAATGTGTTTAAAAAGTGAAATATAAAAACGTTGAAGACAAAATTCAATGAGAGTAGATAAAAATGTTATTTGTAGGGCGCCAAATGGATTGCATCGGTTGTTGGTGGATGGCATAATTACACTTTTCTGGGGGCAAAAGCATGTTTCTCCATTAACCATCATTTGAAAGAAACATTTGCAGATGGAAATAAATTATTTGCAAATATATCAAAAAGTCATAATATTAGTTATTAGTTAACATAAGTATATGTTGTATTGCCACTCATGCTGCCAAAGAGAATTATGGGAAATGTAGTCTGGTCACCTCATAAACAAAATAAATGTGTTCTTCAAATTCACACAGAACTGGAATTAAATGCATTTGAAATATACAAACAAAGGGCATTATTAGAATTAAAAAAAGTTAGTTATTAAATAATAATTATTTTTATTATGTTTAATTTAAATTCAATAATTAATATGCTTTGTAAAACATTATATGGGATATACAGTATTGTTCAAAATAATAGCAGTACAATGTGACTAACCAGAATAATCAAGGTTTTTAGTATATTTTTTATTGCTACGTGGCAAACAAGTTACCAGTAGGTTCAGTAGATTGTCAGAAAACAAACAAGACCCAGCATTCATGATATGCACGCTCTTAAGGCTGTGCAATTGGGCAATTAGTTGAAAGGGGTGTGTTCAAAAAAATAGCAGTGTCTACCTTTGACTGTACAAACTCAAAACTATTTTGTACAAACATTTTTTTTTTCTGGGATTTAGCAATCCTGTGAATCACTAAACTAATATTTAGTTGTATGACCACAGTTTTTTAAAACTGCTTGACATCTGTGTGGCATGGAGTCAACCAACTTGTGGCACCTCTCAGCTGTTATTCCACTCCATGATTCTTTAACAGCATTCCACAATTCATTCACATTTCTTGGTTTTGCTTCAGAAACAGCATTTTTGATATCACCCCACAAGTTCTCAATTGGATTAAGGTCTGGAGATTGGGCTGGCCACTCCATAACATTAATTTTGTTGGTTTGGAACCAAGACTTTGCCCGTTTACTAGTGTGTTTTGGGTCATTGTCTTGTTGAAACAACCATTTCAAGGGCATGTCCTCTTCAGCATAGGGCAACATGACCTCTTCAAGTATTTTAACATATGCAAACTGATCCATGATCCCTGGTATGCGATAAATAGGCCCAACACCATAGTAGGAGAAACATGCCCATATCATGATGCTTGCACCTCCATGCTTCACTGTCTTCACTGTGTACTGTGGCTTGAATTCAGAGTTTGGGGGTCGTCTCACAAACTGCCTGTGGCCCTTGGACCCAAAAAGAACAATTTTACTCTCATCAGTCCACAAAATGTTCCTCCATTTCTCTTTAGGCCAGTTGATGTGTTCTTTGGCAAATTGTAACCTCTTCTGCACATGCCTTTTTTTTAACAGAGGGACTTTGCGGGGGATTCTTGAAAATAGATTAGCTTCACACAGACGTCTTCTAACTGTCACAGTACTTACAGGTAACTCCAGACTGTCTTTGATCATCCTGGAGGTGATCATTGGCTGAGCCTTTGCCATTCTGGTTATTCTTCTATCCATTTTGATGGTTGTCTTCCGTTTTCTTCCACGTCTCTCTGGTTTTGCTCTCCATTTTAAGGCACTGGAGATCATTTTAGCTGAACAGCCTATCATTTTTTGCACCTCTTTATAGGTTTTCCCCTCTCTAATCAACTTTTTAATCAAAGTACGCTGTTCTTCTGAACAATGTCTTGAACGACCCATTTTCCTCAGCTTTCAAATGCATGTTCAACAAGTGTTGGCTTCATCCTTAAATAGGGGCCACCTGATTCACACCTGTTTCTTCACAAAATTGATGACCTCAGTGATTGAATGCCACACTGCTATTTTTTTGAACACACCCCTTTCAACTAATTGCCCAATTGCACAGCCTTAAGAGCGTGCATATCATGAATGCTGGGTCTCATTTGTTTTCTGAGAATCTACTGAACCTACTGGTAACTTGTTTGCCACGTAGCAATAAAAAAATATACGAAAAACCTTGATTATTCTGGTTAGTCACATTGTACTGCTATTATTTTGAACAATACTGTATGTATTATATTTCATATGGTTAGTTCTTAGCATTATCGTAGCTGATTAGCCTAGTAAACTGGTAGCTACAGTAATTAATCTGCTAGCATTGTAACTTTACTGTAGTTTTTGTTTTAATTTTTTTAGTTTAATTTTAGGTCATTTTGTTGTGTCTTTGTTTGTTTCTGTTTGCTTTAAAATTATTTAATATGTTCTTTTATTATTATTTATTTGTAGTTTTTTTGTTTTTGTTTTAGTTATTTTAGTACTTATTTCAAGTGATGATTTGTTTCTGGTTTTGGTTAAAGTCTTAGTTAACAATAATAACTTTGCCTGCTTACACTGCTATAATAAATAACGTGAATTGCTTTTAAACAGGAATTACAAAAATCTTTTGAGATCCATGTCGCATATTTCCAGTTTTTACGTTTCCATTGAGATGAATGGGAATGCTAACGGTTAGCTCTTTCAAACATATATAAAATCATTAGCAAAACCCATTAGGACTCTTCAAATCTTATTAAATTGCCCTTGGAGGCCGTTTCTCTGAATTAGCAAATAGTGAGCTATTCGGCATAGCTGACAAATTTTGTTTACTGAAGCATCATTACATGTTGTTTATTAATGGTTTCTCGCAACAAACCATTTATTCTCAGACGGCAAACAGAGAAGAAAATAAAATGCTTGCAAATCTGCTCACTATAATCAAAAAAATTACTCAAGCATTGGGTAGCTTGTTTAATGTAGTCAGTTTAATATTAAAGAACAACATATTCGTGGTGAGATATATTCACACTTACTGGAGTTTATCTGGTCAGTTTCACAAGCCCCGGTATCCACATCAGGCACAGCAGTCTGTCTCTCTCGCTCTCCCCGGACCATTTTATCAGCTGTTTGATGGAGTGAAGCGGCCTGAAAGCACAGCTCGGAGCTAGAAGGACCCTTCAGAATTCACTGCTCAGTTCTCATATGCAGGAAAAGAGAGAGACAAAGCATCTCATCCTGTCAGGTTGCCACAGTAACATCCATTATACATGGCAATGTGACCTGATAAAACAGGCCTTACTGACAGACCTGACAGACACACGGTGAGACTCTAGGATCTGTTTCCCCATAGAGAAGAACGGCCTATTCTCTGCATGTCAGTTTTTAATTTTTTATTTAAGGTTCTGTCTGCAACTCAGGACACTCTATATATATATATATATATATATATATATATATATATATATATATATATATATAATAAAATATACACATATAATTGATTTATACTAAAAAATAATAATTGTTAATTAATTATAATTAATTTAAATAATTATTATTGTTTTGTCGGACTTACAGCAAATAATAAAATTATACACACACACACACACACACATACACATATATATACATATGTATATTATTATTATAAAATATCTTATCATTATAAAGATAGATACACACACACACACACACACACACAACTAACTAATGCAATTAAAAAATATATATATAATTATGATATTACATAAAAGAATTATAATAAAATAATTAATAAATACAAATATTTAATAAAATATTACATTGTATTTACATTTTACATTATTTATGTATGTGTGTGCGTGTGTGTGTGTGTGTGTGTTTAAACACGTCAAGACCTGATCACCTCCCAGGTGTGTGTGTGTGTGTGTGTGAGAGAGAGAGAGAGAGAGCAGGGTTGAACATTATAATGCATTTTCCCGCTGCTTCGACACAGACAGGAAGTGACACGCTGTCATGCCTCACAGTGCCACAGTTTATCTTCCTCTCAGACATAACAGGCTTTAGAGCTTGTATACTCATGTGTCCCTTCATCCTGTGGGTGGATATATGGCCAGTGTTAAAGCCCTGTACTGTAATTAAGATGAAGTCAGCTGTGTGTCTAACATTTTGTCCAGCCAGACAAATGTCCTTCATTGTGGCTTTGGAAACTCATCAAGCATTTGGACAGATTCCACAAAGAACGAAAAAAGGTGCGTGCCCGGCCATTTCTTTCTCTTGACGACGGGCCATTAAACAAACATAATGGCCAAATTAAAATCCTGTCATCCACCGCAGCTCTTACCAAGTTAAGAAGATGAAGCCAAATGAGAATGAGCAGGTTACAGGTCAAATCCTCAACTTGAACCGTCAACCTACAGTCTAATTTACTATGATCTGTAATATGGCTGCTTAAAATAACAATCATAATACTTGTAACAGTAACAATGTTAATCATTTATATAAATTAGGTTGATATTCAATCATATGAATGAATTTCATTATATCTAATTTTGTCCTATTAATATTACTTATATAATATTCATATTTAATATATTCCTAATAACTATAAAGTTATACTAGCTATAATTTATTTATAATATATAATTACTTTTTTGCCACACACACACACACACACACACACACACACACACACATATAATTTCTCTGTAATTACCATGTTGGAAAATGAAGGCAGATTTTTATTTTTATTTTTGATAATAATTAAACTTTTATTTATTTCTCTCTATCTCTTTCTAAAAATAAACAAGCAAAAATAATAAAATAAAATAAAAATTATAAAAAAAACTCATCTTCCCTCTGAACAATTCCTTAATGAATCTTTTCCCCTTTAGAGGCGATTCCAAACAAACGAGTTGTTTTTCTGTGATTCTCTTTAGCCTCCTTCGGGAGCAGTTTTCAATGCTAATGCCTCTGAGGTAATGAAAGGCCTTTCTGGTTATGGTTCAGTCTGAACACGTTCTGCTGTTAAACAATAAATTGTGGTTACGTTTTGATAGTTTCCTCTGTTGTAATTTAGTATTGGCTCATTAAAAAATTACACACTCTTGAACCGTTTCCACATTTGCTATTAGAACAAGAACGTGAACTCATCCCGAGAGGAAACATGCCTCAACATGTCCAGTCTGCTATGAAAACAGAGTATACAGTATCAAATTGTTTCACCCTCATGTCATTCCAATTTTGTATTACTTTCTTTTTCTGTGGAATCCAAAAGAGCATAGTTTGAAAAATGTCTCAAAGTCAGTAGAGTCTAAGCTAAATTCAGATTAGCATTCTAGCATTCTGTAGTTTTTTACTGTCTACATTTACTGAAATAAACATGTTTAGCAGATACTGTATGACATGCTAGCTTTTGTTGTGAAGCAGATGCTTTCTTATGCTAGCTCTTGTTTTTCTGTTACATTAGCATTACCTTCTTCCACTATATTGGTGCAGAATTGGCACAAAGGTACTTTTTCGTTTCTTTAGGTGTAATGTTTAGCATGTGTTCAGTGAGTGGGAGAGCGTTATGAGTCACAGTGAGGTGAACCTGGATAAAGAGCTAATCTCTGTCCAGCATTTACTGAGCTCACTTTACAAGCAGCCTACTGACCTGGATTCACTATTCCTGTCTCTGACAATTACCCACAGGAAAGCCTGACATCTGTCCGGCCCTGTGACCCAGACAACGCTTTTGCTGCGGCCATCAGTTTACATGCTGTATGTCACAAATTACAACCTTAAACTGTCAAAACTACTACTACTGCTTACTGTTTATTTATTCATATATTAATTTAGTTAAATAATGTTCATATTATATTTTGTTATTATTTTATATAAATATTATTTTATACTTTTAAATATTAACAATTATTATTATTATTAATATTTCCTTTTATATAATATCATATTTTATATTTTTTATCAATATTGAATAATATTGTTATTTTATTAATAATAATTTGTATCCACTGATGTTAATTTAGTTTGTTAATTAAAATTTTTCTTGCTGTTTTACAGTAATATTAGTTTAAATAATAATAATAATAATAATAACAACAATTTTCTTAATATTGTTAATACTGATAATATTAATAAGTTTGATAATAAATTAAACAATTAGATAAAATAATATTATTATTATTATTTTATTACTTTGAATTTTGTTACTTGTTATTTTAATAATATAATTTATATGATCATAATAATAATACATTTTATATGAATTTGTCAGGTTAACAGTGATTACAATTACAATATAATTTTTGTGTTATTATTTGTACTACAATAAAAAAGATATATAAATGATTATTTGTTATTTTATTAGTAATAATACCTTTTATATTACTTGATAATGGTAATATTAATACACACATTTTATTTTATTATATGTTAAGTTAGTTTGTTAATTAACCATTTTTCTTGCTATTTTACAGATTACTTTAATCTTACAGATCTTAATATTGTTAATATTGATAATATTAATAAGTTGCATTTTTATTTTATATTAGGTAATAATTACATAATAATTAATAAACAATTAGAATAATAAATAATAATAATATTAATATTGTATTACTTTGAATTTTGTTACTTGTTATTTTAATAATAATTTATATTTATATGATCATAATGATAAATGTTATATTAATTTGTTATGTTAACAGTGATTACTATTATCATCATTACATTAAAATGTATTTATATATTAATATAAAAAAAAATTAGTTAGTATAAAATTATAAAATTATAGTATTATTATTGTACTACAAAAAACATTTTTACATAAATTATTATTTGTTATTTTATTAGTAATAATGTATATTTATATTAATTGATAATGGTAATATTAATACATACATTTTATTTTATTATTATTATCATTATGGTATTTTACACTTTTTAAAATAATAATATTAACAATTGTATAATATAACAAATTTACAACATGCATATTATTATACTACTATTCACTTTTACATAAAAGTTAAGACATGCATACCTTTCAAAACAAAAAAATGATCTTTAACCTCAGAAACTTTCAAAAGTGTGTGTGTGTGTGTGTGCATGTAGGTTGACAAGGTGAAGTCAAGCCAAGCTGTTTTCAGGTGCCAATCTGCAACAGGCATCCAATTCATCACAAGAGCCGCATAATCTACTTTATCCACTTTAATTACTGCGCCTGTGTTGTTTTTGCCAGTTTGCAAAGCTTCTTTACTACGGGACAATACTGAGACAATGTCTAGGAGGGTAAATGTCCAAATATTACTCAAGCTTGATCTTCATTCTAGTTGGTGTCAGCAAAAATGTCAGCAGAGGTAATAAAGTCGTTGATGTTTTTGGAAGTTTTGTGGATTTGTTACATGAGCGCAGGGTTAATTCTAGCTGACCAGGTGCGCACGTCTATGTTTGTTTGCACTGAGCGATACATGTTGAACTTCACCTGTTAATCACAGTCCTACTTCCATTCCTAATTACTGCAGCAGATGACTGACTGTTAACATGAGCCAAACTAGGGCTGCAACTAACGATTATTTTGATAATCGATTAATCTGTCGATTATTTTTACGATTAATCGATTAATCGGTTTATGTACTTATATTTTAGTTTTTTCCATTTTTTTCCCCAAGGAAATTATTAATAAAGGGTCTTTATCATTCAGCATAGATTTTTAAGAGATTTTAACCATTTTGCATTGTCATATCCTCATCAAAAATATACCTGGAGTTTTATTTTGTTAGTAATCCTTTGTCGAACTCTTCTGCAATCAAAACACTGACCCATACTCTAGCAAAATTCACAAGGAGATTTCAAATATTGTTTTCACCATGGCAGTCCTTAGAGCTCCTAAAGTAGTTTAACATCCCAAACAAAGCTTAAGGAATCTTTGAGAACATATTTTCACGAAGTATAAGGATAAAACAGAATAAAATTGCAGTGCATTGTATTTTATTATTTACTGGGAAAAAGCTTTATAGCTTATGCTGTGAAATTGTAAACAATCCTTCGGAAAAAAAAGTGCCAATGGCATGAAACCTGAATGGAACTCACAATTTAAAGTAAAATCCATCAGAAGGTTGTCCAGAAAAAAAAAATTGGGACACACACAAAAAACCTGCTGTGTGAAAAAGAGCAGTGAATACTTAGAAAAGAAGTGCATTTTAAATATACTCAAACATTTACCTCTCTCATTCAGTCATAATTAGGCTGCAAGTCTGAATTATGAACTGGTAAACGACAAACTGATCACATAACATGTTTGTAAAGCTTTAAATGTTAACTGTTAAAAAGCAATGTTATCAGCTTTTACGACTAAACATTTGCAAACAACCTTGTACTGGAGAATCTGCACAAATAAAATTCTTAGGGGCCGTTCACATATCGCACCTAAAAACGCGTGGAAAACGCTAGTCGCGCCGCTTTCTCCTTCTTTCCAAAGCGCTCGGGCAGAAGCGCCCCTGAGGCGTCTGCCTTTGCTAAGCAACCATGACGTGCTCTCTCCATGACGTGCCCTCTCCATGAAGACCCGGAAATTTCAGCAAAGGATAAATGGATGCGGTGTGGACGCGCCTGGAAAAACGGGCGCATCGCACCGCGTGCGTGTCGCGACCGCGTCGCTTACATTATGAGAGTGCATACTGCGCGCCTACATAGGAAATAACGAACTTGAGCACGCAAAAGACACGATATGTGAACGGCCCCTTAAACAGTTCAGTAGTGCAGAGTTTACAGGTTACTCTTGATTTTGAAGGCTCAAAGTAAAGTACTCCCACTTCCCGCTGAATGCTGCAGAGACGCTGTTCGGGAAGCACGTGACATAAAACGAGGCCAGCTATTGGCTATTCGCTACTTCACCTGCTGTACTGGCTGAGTAAAACCTCCGGTGGCTCATTAAATTTATTAATAAAATTTATTTAGCGACGAATCGATTACTAAATTAGTTGACAACTATTTTAATAATCGATTTTAATCGATTAAATCGATTCGTTGTTTCAGCTCTAAGCCAAACCAATTCTTTGCTAGATCAAACCGCTAAAACTAGCGATGTAGCATTGCGTCACACTACGAATAGCTAGAACAAGTATCAATAAAAAAGCATCTCGTTAATAAACGAGCTACACAGTTGTGAAAACAGTTAGCTACTGTCTTACACAGTAGTGTGTAGTGTTGTTGTACTGTATCTTTTAAAAGTGAATCGTTATTTATTTTTATTTTTTTGCGAATCACTTGCTAGTAAAATCGCTTTTATTAAAATGGTTTAGCTCTCATTAAATTCTAACTTTTATATTGATAAAAGTAAATATTTCATAAAATGAAGTTGTTTCATATTCTGTTGATCATATTCTTACCATTATACATAAAATATAAATAAAAAACATGACCACATTAATTATTAATATGATACTTTATAAATATTAATTTGTACTGTTCACATTTATTAATATTAATGCATTTTATTATTTTAGTTTTTTTTATAATAATAACAACAACTATATAATAGTATAACAAATATATATTAAGTATTTATATATATTTATATTTTGACTGTGACTGTTATATTTTGGTGTATGTGTTTAGCTACTGTAATGAATCTAAAAAAAAATAGTTAAACAATAACTATACAGTACAATATAAAACCATTATACATTTTGTTTTTTCAAAATATTATGTATAAGTATTAAAAATATCCACTAAGAATAAATATTGCTGAAAAATTACAGTAATTGATTCATATTGTTAAATACTGATGAATCATTAATTGTAATATTATTGTATTTTTCCAAATAAGAAAGATAAAAAAAAACAATTGTATAGACCTAATATTATAACAAACATGTAATATTCATAGTATTATTTAATATTATTTTAATGGTATATAACATACTCACGCCAAGCTAAATGTAAGGGAAAAATAGCATGATATTACCGTCAACATCACACACAGCTACCCCTCATTAAGGTAGTCACGTGACTTCTAAACCATAATAGACATGACTTCCACACCACAGCTTGTTTTACTCATCGGGATAAGTGGCTTAATGCGTCTCCGGACTGGACCGTTTATCTGACCACACGAAACACTTACATGTAAAAATCGCAGGACAGATTAGAAACCTACGTGTCCAGACAGCTTTCTGTTTGTTAACCACGCGGAACAGATCAACGCAGTGTAAGAGAAAGACAAGCCTGCCACCTAGTGGTTAAACATAAACATTGCAGATGAAAAGAAATAATGTTATTACAATAACAAATACACCCAGTCTGTAAATGAATCAGTAAACCATTATATAAGCCCATTGACACGTTTTTAACCCAATTTGAATGGTTTTCAAAGAGACTTGATGTTTTCATAAATTACATAACAGCATAACAGCGATGCCGCCACGAGGGGCGTATGTGAAAAAAACGTTTTTGAACTAACACTCGACTGTAGCGAATGTCAAGTTTAGCTATTTTCCGATTCAAAAATCAATATTTTTTATCAGAACAGAGTTATTCGGGACACTTTAGCACCTGGAGAGCTGCCCTCGTCCGTTACTTGTACCGCGCGCGTCTCCAAGCGATGACTCGGCGTTCTGAGGAACCTTTGAGAGAACGAAACCCCGCCACTGCGAAGCGCGGCAACAGGTCATCGCCATGACAACAGCGACAATGAGTGAGTCTCACCGCTTGATTTGTATGGAGAGAAAAGTTCACCTGAAAAACACCCCAGAGGCTTTCTTCTTTCTTTTCGGACGCGAGGGAATCCGGCCAAACTAATCAAACTATCTCTCCGATCAACCACCCGCAAACAGAATACACACATTTTGTTCCTTAGCGTTCAAAAGGTCAAGCGATGAAATATTAGGTCGTAATTGTCGTTAAATCCTGGTCCCTGACTGTTTCACTGCGAAAAGCAGCCCAAGCTCAGCAGAAACAGCATTATCTACCAACTGAGGTGGCAAAAATTACAGTTCTTTATCTATTTTTATATCTGTGCACAAATATGCAGTGTAATTTTTACTGTTTGACTAAATAATAAAGAAAATGTTATATATTATTAAAAATGCACATTAAGAATGATTTAATTGGTCAAACACACAGACAAAAAGTGTCCGACATGAGTTTTTTTTTTTTTTTTTTTATGATTGCAGTTCACAGATGAACATTTAAGGCAACAAAAATGCTAACATAAATTAAGAACAAGTTATATATAAATAAACTTTTATATTATTCTATTATTCATGTGAAAATCAGGATTAATATTTTTAGGAGTTTTCTTAATAACAAAATCACAATCAGAAAATTTTATACAATTGTATATATATATATATATATATATATATATATATATATATATATATATATATATATATATATATACTTATTTTGAATATTTTCAGTCTGTTTCTGAAGGTCATGTAACCCCCGCCCTCTGTGAAATCCTATTGGTCCAAAGTCCTCTTACTTTGAGATGATATTGTGTTCAATCGAAAAGAACCACTGAAAAGTAAAAAACAAATCAATGAATAAATTCAGAACATTTAAAAACTAAATAAACCTAAGTTTAATCAACATACCAATCCAGCAAGTGAGATCAGCAGTGAATGACTTTTTCACCCTTGTGGTTTTTGTTTGTTTGTTTTTAATGCAGTTTTCTAAACACACAAACGCTAATTTTAGTGAAATTGTGAAAGTGATAGATAGAGCCATAGTAAGAAAACAGTAGTCAATGAGAGCATGTGATCCTGAGCGTGGCTGGGGCTCAGAATGAGTTTTTTGTCAGGCCTCCACTAGTATCCCAGAGTGCACTGGGCAGCCAGTCATATGGCTGACACAACGGGCAGAGAGAGAACAGGTTCCTCAATCCAGTGTCCAACAAAAGCTCATTTATTCGGCCGTTTTGTACAGAGGAGGTTATTCACAAACAGACTAAAACAAACACACACACATTTGATTTTATGGTGGAGACTTTGCATCAATGTTTGTTTGTTTGTTTAAGTGTTAAACAGCATCATATTAATATATTATTATTTATTAATTATTTAATAAACTCATTTAGTTTTTTATTTATTTTGATATAATCTGTTAACTAGAGTTATTGATTAATTAATTTATTTTAACTAAATATCAAGTTTAACTTCTAAAGGGCCTCATATTGTTTTATTTATTTTATTTTTATTTCAATTAATTTCATTTAGTATCAAATCAAATAATTTTACCTGTAAAGGGCCACAAATAATTTTATTATAATTTTATTTCTGAATTATTTTGGTCATTTGTTTTGTTTATTATTTATTTGAATTTTATTTCAAGTGTAACCATTGAAAGGTTATATATATATATATATATATATATATATATATATATTAATTTCTATAATTTATTTGTTTTCACGTTATTGATTTAATTTTAAATAAAGTTTAACCATTTAAGGGTCACATTTTATTAAACTATTATTGTATTTATTATTTTTTATTAATTTACATTGTTTATATATTTTAAATGAAGTTTGACTAGTAAATGACCTCATATTATGTTATTAAATTAATATTGTATATATTGATTATTTTTTTTTTTTTTTTTTTTATCTATTCTAATTTAATTTCATGTAATACTAAGTTGAACTTTTAATGGATTTTTAATTATTTAATATATTAATTATTTGTAAATATTTTTACATAATTTTTATTTTATAATAAATTCTTAAATTAAATTAAAATTACATTTAGGGATATTTGGTATCCCCCACCCAAAAATAAATAAATAAAAAAATAAAATAAAGCTGAACCAGTGGATCTGGATCAAAACAACAGTGCCCATGATTGAACAGTCATCTGAGTCAGTCCATCCGAAACGGACGCTGCTCCCAGATCACAGTGTGATGAACAAATCAACACATGAGTATAGAGAGGCAGAGAAATGGATTATTGATTTGTTGATGGGGTGTTTTATCCATCTGACCCCTGAGAAAGGCCGTCAGGACAGTGAGGCCCACATAATATACAGTGTTTGCTGCCAACAACAGTGTGCTTGTGCTGTGTATATGAAGCCACAAAGACACATTTATTATGGCAGAAAAAACCCGTCCGACAATCCCCAACCGTCTGGCACGCTGGACAAATGCCAGGGAGGTGTGGGATGAAGGATCGTAGTGCCCCATGACTGCATTCCCATGCACCTCTTCATTTTTATACGGAGGATGACTTCATGATTTAAGATTTCGCTGTTTATATAGGCCTAGAACAACTGTAGAATAGTAATGATCATTACAACAATTTAATACATTATAATATTTACTAATTATCTTTATTATAACTAGTAAGTATATCATAGTAAGTATACAAAATTGTGAAAATACAAAGCAACAATAATGCACAAAATTTCACTAAACATTTATATAATAATAATAAAAAAAATATAATATTGCAACTATATAGGGACAATGCATTACATAATAGGCTTTCATATTTATATGTGTTTAAACAGTAATTATCGATAGTTGTGAAAAGTATATTGCATTGAAACATACCATAAACTTTCATGTTTTTGGACAACAAAAACAAAAGAAAAAATATTTGATCATATTAGATTATATTATTTATGAGAGTGTTTGTCTCGGTGTTAAAGCTGTTTAATAGTCCAGTGGTGTTTAGGACACACGTCTGGCCAATTCTATAACAGAAAAGGATCGGCTGATTAACATGCCACACCACTCACTTCCTCTCAAACACACTATTGTCGTCCTCCGAGATGCAGGACAACAAAACACTTGTGTGCGCTTATTGGCAACAGAACTCCCAAGAAAGATCAAAAGGAAAACGAATAGGAAAAATGAAATGAACATATATCCATATGGCCTACAGCAAAAAGATGAGACGGCTAATTTATAAAATCAAGACATTGTATTTAATTCCTTGGAAAAAGACTGACAGGACAATACTTGTTCAAAGAAAAAAATAAACAAAATAAAAAGCCTGTTCAAACAATAAACATACTTAGTATTACATTTCAGAAATTCAATAACATCAAAAAAATCTACCAGATTTTACAGAAAACAAACAAACAAACAAAATGTTAAAAAAAACCTAGTTTAATTTTCTTACAGATATTACGTGTAAATAACGCATTGTGCTTTAAAAGTTGGCAAAGGATTTATTTTGTGTATATAATATCAATTTCAAGCTCCGTTACTCAAATGTGTCACACAAGTGTTATACTTTGTGTGTGTGTTTGTATTAATCTCTTTGTATCTCACTCTGAATGTGTGTGTAGTGGAGTGAGAACAAGGTCAGAAGCTCATTGGTCAGTTTTGGTGATTGACAGGTCAGAATCTCCAAGCTTAAGGCCCCTCCCTTTCAGACCTATAAATTGACTCCCATCTCACTCCACTCTGAATCGCCTCATTCGGACAAACTCTCTGCTGGTAAGTTTTTATCATTGCTATGTTTTACAGCTTATTTTGCTCCAAGCGTTCCAAACAGCAAATTGCAAAACTAACTATGTAATGAGTAGAAATGTGTTTGCAAAAAACAGAAAGAAAGTTAATGGTCCATAAAATTGCTTCAACACTTAAACTTTTAAAGTCATTTGAGGGAAAATTTAAACAGCTTGAAATTGCTTTCAAACGTTTTCACATTTTTAGTGCTTATTGCTATTCCAGAAAACGTTGAACGCTAGACTACATAAAGATGTCAGACTTGGAGAGCTGCCTGGGAACCATCATTGAGGTGTTCCACAAATACTCATCCAAAGAAGGTGACAAGTACAAATTAAAAAAGAGCGAACTCAAGGATCTGCTCACCAATGAATTTCCGACTCTTACAGAGGTAATTAAACTTCAAACTTTTTTTTACACTTCACTTTGTCTTGAAATTTAAAGAGTATTTGATTTACAGTCAAGGCATTACATCAGAATTCAGTTTTTGTGTCAAAATTGTATTATTAAATATTTGACGGTAAGCAAAATTATCTATTTCCTACCTCTTAAGTTTTTTTCTTTTCCAACTCTTACCAAAGTAATTAAAAGTAAAAAAAAAAAAAAAAATCCTCTACACTTTGTCTTGAAGTCAAGACATTACGTCAGACAAAGTCAAGACATTACGTCAGAATTCAGTTTTTGTGTCAAAAATTTACGATTAAATATTTAACGCTAAGCAAGTTATCTATTTTCCTACTTCTTAAGTTTTTTCTCATCTAACTCGTACCAAAGTAAAGAAACGTATTTTTTTTTTACTCTACACCTTGTTTTGAAATTTAAAGAATGTTTGATTTAAAGTCAAGGCATTACGTCAGAATTCAGTTTTTGTGTCAAAAATTTACGATTAAATATTTAATGCTAAGCAAATTATCTATTTTCCTACTTCTTTAACTTTTTCTTTTCCAACTACTACCAAAGTAATTAAACAAAAATAATAATAATAATAATAATAATAATAACTGCTCTTCATCTTGAAATTTAAAGAATGTTTGATTTACATTCAAGACTTTATGGGAAAATCGAGTTTTTGTGTCAAAAATTTATGTTTAATATTTAATTCTAAGAAAATTATCTATTTTCCTAATTAATCTTTTTGTTTTCCAACTCTTACCAAAGTAATTCAACTTATTTATTTTTTTACTCTACACTTTGTCTTGAAATTTAAAGAATGTTTGATTTACAATCATGGCATCACGTCAGAATTCAGTTTTTGTCTCAGAAATTTACGATTACGATTATGTTAAGCAAATTGTCTATTTTCTTACTTCTTAATCTTTTTCTTTTCCTACTCTTACCAAAGTAATTAAACGTGTAAAAAAATAAAAAAATAAATAATGTTTGATTTACAGTCAAGATTTTATGTGAAAATCGAGTTTTGTTTCAAAAAGTTTCGATTTAATATTTTTTATGCTAAAGGAATTAGCCATTTTCTTATTTTATAAGCTTTTTCTTTTCCGACTCTTACTGAGGTGATTAAACTTATTATTATTATAATTTTTTTTTTAACACTGCATTTTGATTTACAGTCAAGGCTTTATGACAGAATTGAAAAAAAAATTCATTTTCATTTCTTTTTGATCTCACTCAGCATGTGAAAGATCAAGCAACATTGGACAGTTTGATGGAAAGCGTGGATACCGATGGTGACTCGGAGTGTGATTTTCAAGAGTTCATGACCTTCATCACCATGGTTACCATCTGTTGCCATGAGTTTTTCGAACACAACGAAGACGAATGAGTCATATTAAAAAAACAAGTATTCATAGCATAATAGTAATACAACACATTGATTCTCTTAAAGTTTGCTTTGTTCTTTTTCGTATCATATTAGGATTGTTGTTTAGATTGAACAGAATGTATATGCAGCTTGTACGACAGTTTGTTTTGCTAGACTCAAAACCAGTTTATTACAAAGCATGCTTCTATTATTTTGCCTAGGCAATTTTTTTCTCAAAGACATCCCCATCATAAATCTCATCGAGTGAAATGCGGACCAGGTGTTGCGCTTTTGCCATTTCAGTTCCAGGATGATTGTGAAATGTTTTTCCTGATTAGCTTCAGACTATTAGGCTGCTATTGACTTACGTCAGATTGTTCCAGGGGCCTGAGACAAATCATGCTGTGCTTTAAGAAGACCCACCAAAGCAAATTATTCCTTTGAAAATATCTAATATGATGTTTACAACCATCCATAAATGGTTTGGAATTTCAAATCAATCCCATGTTATTAAAGGCATGAAAACTCATGTTTTTCATGTATTAGATATCCAGAAAATGTTTAATAGTACATGAGTTGTGTTTTCCAATTGTAAACTGTAACTAGAGCTACTAAATCTGCAAATTATTAAGCTTAATGTGACATTTTATTGAAGAATGTATTAGAATGTATTATGAACAATTTACACAAATTTGTGTAACAAGGTTCTACAATTAAAGTTTCCTTACAAACCTAAAAATATAAAAATAAAAGATGAATATGTTTCAGAAGCCAAACTGTTAGAATTATGGAATAAAATCAAGCAAAATAAAAATTGTGAACAGATAAAATTCAAGTAACGTGTGAATTTTTGAAACATCTATCCATCTAGTTTTAAAATAAAGATGTTTAATATAATTCCATAATAAATAATATCATCATTAACACAAAATAAAGTTTTCTTTACCCATATATTCTAGTTGTAGCATAATGCTTTATGAGTTTATGTATTTTGACCGAACAGAATTAATAATTAATTCTAATATGTATATATATTTTTATCTCATTTAAATGAATTTGTGAAGAGGAACTGGATCTCACTGGGTGTATAATCAATAATTACCTTTTATACAGTATAAACCAATAAAATCATTACTTAAATATTTAGCGTTACCTTATCCTCCAGAAAATAAATGGATATCCATGGCTAGAGGATGCCTGTAAACAACTGCTTTGCATTGTCCCCTGTGACTTAGAGGTATTATCATTACCAAGCACAAACTGTCAATACAGAGGCCTTCACATCCAGATCAATGGTCACACAGCAAGACCCTGAAAGATGATAAATATAATAGGCACACAATTGGAATATCATCTTCGTCTCAAGTATGTTTACATTAAGCAGCCTGAAAATCTCTTACATATTTATAAGCAATACACAAGCCCAAATACACAAACACAAGTTTGTTTGAAGGACTTTTAAGTATTAACCCTCCAATCACAGACTGCCGTACTGAATGCTCCCGGTAAGTGGCAGTGTTGTGCCGTGCCAGTGCCAAGTCCCCTGATCTGAGCTGTGGAAATGAGAAATGTGTTGAGGTAGAGGGTGGATGCAATATGATGAAGTCACTGGATTTATTTGACAATGCAATAAAGCATAAATAAATAAATAAATAAAACATGATAAAATAAGTGTCCACGGTATTTCTGGAGTGAAAGATGAGTGCCTTGGGGTGATTGCTTTGGCTGAGTTTAGCAAATGAGGCGCTCAGTGTGTGTGTGTGTGTGTGTGTGTGTGTGTGTGTGTGTGTTTACCCAGCTGTGTGGTCTGACTATGACCAGTCTTTTAGCATCTCACAGTAGGTAATGTCCCATGAGGTCATTGGATTGGACGCCAGAGTAGAATTTCGGAACTTGGCTTGGTTCCAAAAAGGAGCTCTGTGGTGGTATTCAGTCTGCTGCTTCTGGAACATAAAAACACAAATATATATGACATTATGTTACATTATCTATCTATCTGTCTGTCTATCTATCTATCTATCTGTCTATCTGTCTATCTATCTATCTATCTATCTATCTATCTATCTGTGTCTGTCTGTACATACATACATACTATTTGGAAATTATATCATCATGAGCTCTGGAGGTTCTCATTTGTAATGAGCAATGATTAACATACATTCATTTCCATACAGTTTCATTTTATTTCCATCATTAAGGATTCAAGGCAGCTTTAAGAACACTTGAAAGAGAATGAGGGGAACGGAGAGTGAGAGAGTGATGGGATTGAGTGATTGTACATTTGTAATGCTGCAAATGTGTGTGTGTGTGTGTGTGTGTGTGTTGAGCGAGAGATGCAGACAGAAGGCGTTTTAATGGCATCCACCATCAAGGATAAACACTTCTTTGATTATATAGATTCCTCAAGATGCAACGTAACTGCAAGTATCTCACGGTGAGTGCCAGCCAATCACTGATTGATTGTTAATGTCTCCATGTGTGCATACCTTCTGCATCTTGCCGATTTGATATACATTATCATTTTACTGCTGATTAGGTGACACATTTTAAAGGTGTTGATTTCGTTTTTCTGCTTTGCACCACAGTTGTGTTAGCACGTCTTATATATATATCTATATATATATCTATATATATATATATATATATATATATATATATATATATATATATATATATATATACAACATTATCATGACAACAAAATATGGAATTAAAAGTCTAGCATTTTGTCTTTTAGGCACTGTTATCCTCATAACCTTTTCCATAAATCTAAACTTGTTTAAAATCTTTCAAAGTTTCAAACAATAACCCCAGGATGGGCAACTTCCATGCCGCTGTCTTCTTCTCTTTCTTCCCCACCTCTGTCTCTTCATGATTATCATTGTTTAAATGGGAAGAAAAATAGAAGGGGTCTCAGAAGCGAGTGGAGATGCTTTCTTGGGGGCTGCATGGATGCACATGATATGAGAAGCAAAATTAAATAAAGGCTGATTGTGTTCAGGGGATTAAATCGGGGTTAGTCTTGCACGCTCGGCTGGAAACATGACAGCATAAGAATAATTAGCTCACCTGCAAATATTCCTAACTCAACTACACCGGCTGACTCCAGTGACCACCCTGATGGAAAGAGGGGAGTGTGTGTGTGTGTGTGTGTTTGCATATATATGTCTGTAAGCATGTATAAAAGAAAAAGGTAACCCCAGGAGCTCAAAGACCCCAGCAGTGAGAACAGATGTCCTACTGTAACCTACAGCAGCCTGTGAGTGACCTCCATGAGCGCGGGCCGTCTTGCATTAGCATCTGCCCTTGCTCATAGGGAGGCAAAAAGGAAGTCATTTTAATTGGAGTATTACTTACGGGCCGGTGATTCATTAGGCCTTTAACCTTATTGTATATAATATTCTTACTGGAAAATGTAGGAAAGTTGTAAAATGGGACATGGATATGTGCTTATTTTACTGTAGGAAGCTGACTGGTTCATATGACTTTTTTTCAAAGTCCCCGGCTCTCCGGCAGGACCCATAGAGCCTACACTTAAGATCTGATTATTCCCCTAGTCATCCACGTCACCAAGAGGACTACACCAGTTGCAAAGCAATAAGAATCAATCAATCTATCTATCTATCTATCTATCTATCTATCTATCTATCTATCTATCTATCTATCTATCTATCTATCCAGTTCTTAAAGTGTTTGTGTGTATATATAAGTACTTACACAGTAAAAATATTGAAAACCTGAGTATAATATGTATATATCTTGCAATTAAAATATGTATATTATATAGTCTTCACTCTCCACCAAGATTTTTGGCATCCTTAAAAGTTTGCTTTAATTTAAATGTAATTATTCAATTTTAAGAGGCAATAAATCATAATAAGTTTTATTAATTAATACTTTTTAATCCACATATTTTAAGTAAACATAAAATAGATTTAATATTTTATATATATAAGTGTGTGTGTGTGTGTGTGTGTGTGTGTGTGCATTTATACAGTACAATAAGGTCCAAAAATATCGAAAATCTCTATAATACTGTATCCATATAATGATACATATGCTTATTTTACATTAATAAGTTGATTTAAGCTGGTTTATATTATTCTTTACAGATTACCTGGTTCTCCGGCCCCTTAATTAGAGCCCACACATAAATACCCTCCCAAAGGGGATTTCACCACAGATGTCCCATTATTAGAAATTTGCATAAGAAGATTTCCTTAATTTAAATTATGTAATTTTAAGGCTTTCAGTTGATCAAAAATACATATGCTGTTTAATTTATCCAAAGTACTCCTTTTTTAATCTGTAAATATGTAGATACTAGACGATTTTGCCTGTTGTTCCACATCAGCACACCATGCAGATAAACATTATTGGTTGCACTTTATTTTGCAGTACGTGTACTTACATGTACTTATAGTGTACTTACAGTGTATTTATCTAAGAAAGTTCTGGTAATACAGGGTAACTACATGGGGTAGGGTTAGGTTTAGGAGTAGGTTCAGGGTTAGTACCTAGTTATTACACAGTTATTGTAATTACTATAATAAGTACATAGTATGTACACGGGGAACAGGACTGTAAAATAAAGTGCTACCACATTATTTTATTGCATTTGCTCTCTTCTCCTAAACACTGATACATCTCTTCCTACACCAGATGGTGATCTGCTGTATCACTTTAAAAAGGATTGTAGCTGAAGGTGCAAAATAATGACAGAAAATGATCTGTCACACCGAGCTACACAACAAGGGCCAATACTCCAAAACGTCACAACAAATTTCTCTTCATATCCAGTGTGTGCTTGAGCAGACCCACAGGACAGACGGAAATGGGAAGCTCTTGTGCCGAAATTATGTTTTCTGCATTCCACGAGTGGCTCTCCTCCGAATTCATTATGCTTTTCTGTTTCTGATATAACCGTGCTGTCTCAGAGCGGAATATTTGTTTACAGCTCGCTCGACAAACAAGTGCGCTGTTCTTTTGGACACTGAGTCTGGTTAACCCCACAGTGTAGATTTGATTATCTCTAAAGCAGAAGAGCCAGGATTTCAACGGCGAGTTTGACTTTGGAATGAAAGGTTAGTCATGCAATGCTGTGATTTCAACCAGAACTGTTTTAGTAAACCTAGTGTTTGCAGGTTTTATCTTAAAAAAGCATTTCTTTTCTAACGGATTCACGTTAACAAGTCGCACATTCAGTCCGTTCGCAAACACACATGCTCACACAACCATATACTGTACAAGCATCTGTGACCCCTTGTTCAATTTTAGCCTTACATGTGCCATATCAGAATAGCTTCCTTATCATTTTCATTCCAGAGTTAAGAGCACCTTGGAAGGAGATCGATGGGAGGTTTATAAATGGTTTCCTCAAAAAGTTCTGACGTTTATTTATAACAGGAGTTTCTCTGTTGTGCTGTTCTGCTGCTCGGCTTTATTGTTCTTGTGTAAGTCAGATTGGTCGAGGTCAGAAACGCCTGAGGCAATAACACAGTCCCCGGGGTCCGACCGTACCGTGACCTAATTTAAAATAGTTTGCGGTTTATTCGTGAGCAAAAGTAAAGTCTATGAGTTTTAAGTACAAACCATTCATTATGTCTGTATTCATCAGAATTAAATTAATTATATTTACATGCAAAAACTGTTTATATATATATATATATATTTAAATTTATATTTTTTAATATACAAATATACACGCTCATTATGAATTATAATATTCAAATAGAATACAGTTACTTTAAATTGTGTTTATTTAAATTGTTTATTTAAATTGTGTTTATATATACAGTATATATATATATATATATATATATATATATATATATATTTTATATACAGAAATCATTCTGATATGCTGATTTAGTGCACTATTATTATCAATTATAAAATTATTGTTATTGATAATGGTCTTTATTATAATTAAGTTTTTTTTTTTGGAAACTGTTATACTTTGTTTTTAATTCTTTGATGAACAGAACATTCAAACAGCATTTATATGAAATAGAAATCTTTTGTAACATAAATGTCTTTACTGTCACTTCTGACTCATTTAATGTGTCCTTGGTGAATGAAAGCATTAATGAAAAGTATTCATTTCTTTCTTTGTTTTTAAATCCTACGTACCTCAGACTTTTGAATGGTAGTTTCTGGGAAAGTATTAAGCAGCAAATACAGTTTTCAAGAGTGAGGATAATAAGAAAAGTTTCTTGAGCATCAAATAAGCATCTTCCTTTAACCGGTAATAATATTTCACAATATTACAGTTTTTACTGTTTTTTTTTCCAACAAATTAGTCAGCATAAGAGACAAATTTTTATACATTTTGGCAAAAACTGAATTATATACTGTATGTGGGATACACATTTCAAAAATATATCTCGCTCTAACAGGCCAAAGGCAATTTTTACCCCTAGTGTTCTTCATTTCCCCTTGCAGAAGGCATTTCTTACACGTCGGAATGAAATTTTAACAAATCGAATTCATGCATTCCTCTTTCCACCATGAAGTGTAATTCACAAACTAATGAATAATTCGAATCTAATGAATAATGAGAAGTTTAAAAATGGTTGCAGATTGTTTGTATGTTTGTTTGGGGGGGGGGGGGGGGTTGTAATCCTCACAGTACTGAAGTGGGTCTGTGTGAGATCTCTCAGCTCCTGCCGTCCACAAGATAAACATCTCAACAGCGCCGTGTCCATTTACAAGACTCTAGGGTGACTGTGGGATGCCACAGAATAGAACACACACACACACTCACACACACACACAGAGCGGGGACAATCTGACGCGTGGCTAGATGGAGTCAAGGCTGTATTCTCCTAGGGGACTTTGTTTCTTAGGAAAGATGGTTTATTTTGTAATCTTTCCGCTCTCTTTTTCTTTTCTTTCTGCTGTCTTTTTGAGCAGAGGGGCCCTTAAATGTATTAAAGCCCATCAAAGAGTCTCTCAGACAAAATAAGAAAGGCACAGTGGCAAAAAGACACGCGAGCCTTTGGCTTTGAAGAAGAGAGAGGGGACGCGGTCGATGCTGACCAAAATTTGATCCCAGTAGTTACCCACAATCCTGGGCTTAGGAAGAGGGGTTTACTGATTGGCAGAGAGTTGTGGCATCTGCCAATGTAGATATAGACAGGAGACACGTGTCAGGGAATATATACACTGTTTCTTCTTTAAAAAAAATGTAAAAATCATGCAGACTGTCCTCGGTGGACAGGTTTTTCCTTATATATATGCATTATATATATATATATAGATTATATATATGCAACTCCATAATTGTTGTTAACTGATGTAAACATTGTTAAATTAGAAAATAAAAAAATAAAAAATCTAATGTATTTTAAAATAAATGATAATTATTATAGCAATGACAATTTAGATTATTACTGTTGAATTATATATATATATATATATATATATATATATATATATATATATATATAATTGAATGAAAATATGAAATGAGAAAATGAATGGAAAGAATCTATCTCTTTACAGAGACATCAAATTCAGGTATCAAGGGTTATAAAACCTTTTCAGATTAAAACAATGTCTCTTTATTTCTGTCTCTGTACTTAAGAGTGAAACATATAATTAATATTTTAAAAACAATATTTTCTTATTTCATAGCAAAGAGTCTGAAATGCAGATTAAATGCTCCTTTGGAATCTTATTACAGGCTTCATTTTCAAATGAGCTTTGAGAATTTTAAAGAGTGAATAATCAGACCTAATATAATGTAAATGAATGTATTAAAGAAGTTTACACAAAGGTTGACCCTGAGCTGATATGCACTATAAATATCAGGAGGGTGTAGGAACAGATCAAAGGCAGCCCTGCAGACTCCTTTCCAAGGCTGTCTCCAAACCTTTAAAATTTCAGCAACATGTAGCACAAGCCGCACTTTGATACAGATCTAGCGCTAAATGCCTGTGCTAAGTCTCTCATTCTTAATAAAGCATCTCAAACAAAGTACCAGGAGATACAGTTTCCATTTAAAAGAGTCTTGTCTTAATTAAACCTTAAATCGAGGCTTTGTTCTAATCTTAACTGTTTCATGTTGGCTTTGAAAGATACATTAGACGATTTTCTTTTTCCCACAAACAGAAATAGCTGCTTTGTTGCATATTCATCCACTTATGCATTGTTTATTGCAATCCCTTGTGTTCCTGTGTTTGTTCTTGTGTGTAATCAATGCTTATCAGAAAAGTCCTTAGAGATATTCCGTCACATCCATAATTGATGCAATATGGCGGACTTTAGAGGAAACAAACTATCCCTACAGCTTAGGAGAGGGAGACAGAACTGTGCTATTCATTAAAAACCAAAAAGAGGCCACATTCTAGACTTTTCTAGCATTTCATCCAAAGCCCATGTTTGATTAAATCACAGTTCTTTACACTGTAATTTTGTTTTACACAGTAGCCTTCAACTCCTAACAACCAAACAAGCTGTTTGACTACTGTAGCTTTAATACATCTATATATAAATGACCTCTGTTATGACAGGTTCAATGCAATGCACTAAAACACTAAGAAAACCTTTTCAATGCATACAGTAGCAATGCAAGACCACCACACACAACATCACAGGAACTGCATTAAAAAGGTGTTGAAAAGTCACAAATAACCCATTAGAAACTCACAGCAACCCCCTGGCAACCACCCACAACAAACATTTGAAAAACTGCACTACAGTGCACAAAGAAATTCTCTCTCTCTCTCTCTCTCTCTCTCTCTCTCTCTCTCTCTCTCTCTCTCTCTCTCTATATATATATATATATATATATATATATATATATATATATATATATATATATAACTGCATAGCAACACTCTGACATCCGCTCAGAAACCACCATTTAGCAAAGTCCTTAGAACAGGCTCAAAACTGCATAGCAACACCCTGGCAACTATCCACCAGACTCTAGGAACCACATTGCAAAGCTCTAAAAATATTCAGTGCTCATCATCCACATGCTTATCAATGCCCTGTCAACCAGCCACCAGCCACAACATACTAGGAACCACATAAAAATGCACTTAAAACCAAACAAATAAATAAATCAACAATAATAATAATACAAACTGGAAACCAATCACATCATTTTAGAAATGTCATAGCAATGTGCTAAAAGCTATTAAGAACACATTAATGGTGCTTTTCCATTACCAGTACCAGCTCAACTCAACTCGACTCGACTCGACCACTGATCTATATATATAACTGGATCGCTCATCGCGTTCTAAACTGCCAACAGGCAGTGAAGCCACCGGAAGTGTTCGATCCGCCATCTTACTAATCCCTACCAGCAGAGAGCACCATTGAGTTACATTCAAACCGCTGTCCTAAAATAACTCGATTTGAAGCTGATCAGTCAAACGGGACTCGTTTTTATGCTATGTGTAATGAAGTAATGTTTATTTCAGATGTTATCTGCAGTGTTTATGGTCTTTTGGGACAGGATAAGCGATATATTTAAATCGTGTAGGTGGGTGTGTCTGCTGCTCGCTGACGACACAGGTAACTGATCAAACACAAAAATGGCTTATTTCTTTATGAACTAAGTTAGTCAGGAATTATTAAACGAACGTATTAGTATCAGAAATTGATTTTAATATATTACAATGAATTATACAATTATGTTGTTAATATTTCTCTATAATGAAATGAAAAAATAATTTACTATCTGGGAAATAAAGCTTGGTATTTATTTCTTAAATCCGTACTGTATATAGTCAGTTATTTCTCTGAATAAATTCAGATTTCAGAACGAACACTTTGTAGTTTGTTATATGTGTTGAGGTTGAGTCCGTCTGATGTTTATCATGTTCATGATGCTCACTACTGTAATGAACTTAGCTTTTTAATAAGTAGGGGAAATCCATGACATTTAAAAAATAACCGTTTACATGCCTAGGGTGTTAGCATTGTAATAATGTACAGTGATACTTCATATTTATAAACACTGACTTGTTAGGTGATGTTTTCTCATTAAAATCATACAAATTCCTATTAATTCAATGAAACTTTTTCGCACACTAGGGATTACCAATATGGCGGCGCGGTGGCTTCACTTTAATGACGTCATGAGCAATGCAGTTCTATATTATAGACGGTTTCATCGGGCGCACGCGCCTGGACCTAAGTTAACTTCCGGTCTGTGTTGTGTATATCGGTCTGGCTGCGGTGCCATCTACAAACGCAGTTAAAGTCAAGGTGATGAGTAGACTGAAGTTGGGCTCAGGTGGCTGTGCTGCGGGATGTGTTTCCCATACATTTATTTATTTTTGGAGACTCGCAACAATTTTAAAATTGATCGATTTTCAAAAAGGCTTCGTTAAATAAACATGAGTAACGTAACGTTACGTAACGTACTGCACGTTTAATAATAATAATTCCTTACATTTATGTTTAAATATCAAAACGAGGCACGGGTGTTTTTATATCGCTGTATTTCTGAAGGAAGACTTGCATGTTATATGCCTGATAGCAGCGTGTGAGCGTACCAGCTCTGCTTTGTTTACAGCTGTTACTGGGAAAACCTCTATTTCTCCCGCTTTATGTCTATGCTTTAAAACATCTCCTGCTGGCAAATAATGAATTAGCATTTTCATTAAGTCCGCCTGATCCACACAGAAAACACATTTTGTTTGTTATCAAAAAATATCTACTCTAGAGGGACTTGGCTGTTGTTATTGATTCTATTTGGAGTCTACCGGAAGTTAAGTCAGGTCCACAAAAGCGCTCACGCGCATTAACGTTTGTTTATGTTGATGCCGTTGAAACCGTCTATAGATCAGTGGACTCGACTCACTTTTCATTCCGTTTTCCACTGCAGATAGTACCTCCACAATAGAACCTGGTCATCAGAGCGCTGACGCAGGAAACTGCTGTGACGTAATATTGAACGCGACACACACCCGCTACCCACACACACAGGACAATGGAGGAAATCGAGTGCATGAATGAAACACCCCCTTGTTGGACCACGGCGTATTCTTCCGAGTACACATTCTCTGGCCAAACTATTTAAAAATGGTGGGGTTATTCAGGATACTCCGTCTGGCACGTGCAATGATGCCGCAGTGAATAGTGACGATTCTGTCTGACCAATCAGCAGTCTGCTGTGTTTTCACGTCATATTTTAGTATCGCCTCAGCTTGCTCAGAACCTCGGCAGAGGTGATATGAAAAAAAGTACCTGTAAGTAGGTACAAGTACAACTTTTACACAGAGGAAAACCAAACAAAGCGACTCGAGGCAAGGCGAGTCGAGCTGGTACCGTGTAGTGGAAAAGCGCCATAACATAGCAAAATAAACTGCATAGCAATGCCCTGGCAACCACCCACAACACCACATTAGCAAAGATGTGACTGCTAGAACAAACTGCATAGCTGCATAGCAACGCCCTGGCAACCACCCACAACACCACATTAGCAAAGATGTGACTGCTAGAACAGACTGCACAGCTGCATAGCAACGCCCTGGCTACCACCTATGACACAGCATTAACAAAGACTAATCAAAACTGCATAGCAACACCCTAGAAACCACTCACTTGGGGAGCAGGTTAGCAACATGCTAAAAATATTCTGAAAACATTAACAACTGCATAGCAACACCCTGGCAGAAGTGCACAAAATATAAGGAATCACGCAACAATCCAGTTCAAAATATTTTATATTTATTAAACTATTTATTTATATTAGAACATCAAACTATTTTATTTCAACAGAGCAAAATATCTATGATATCCTCTTAACTCATGCTGTATTTTTCTCTTTGTAATGCACACTAGTTTCTCTGCTCTAAACACAAGCCCTCTCGGTCTACAGCACCATGACGCCATCTTGGATTTTATTGGTTATCAATCTCCATCCATGAGTAACGTCTCAGATTAATGACCTCACTATCCGGCTGTCCCTTTCTGATTCCCTCACCTCGGCCACCCATAACAGAGCCATTTGGACATGCGGGAATTGGAGCCCTGGCCCATCATGCCTTCAATAATGGCGAAACCAAACAATAGTATGAGAAATAAAATGAGAGATGGGGGAGAAAATGAAAAACTGGATTGCTCATGAGGTGCCGGTAGTAATTCTGTCCCAACGAGAACAGCCAAGGGATTCAAGCCACAGATAATCGCTTAAATAACCGCAAAATAAAAGATTACCTAAATACGCCGGGCTTGCTTATTGAAGAGCTTAATTACCGTTATGTTTCAGTTCTGGATGACTCTGCAGTAGTTTGAACTCATTTCGATGAGGAAAAGAGTGAAAGGCCTCCCATTTGAAAGACATAAAACAGCATTCACAAAGCATTTAACCTTGGTAATATGACATATTGAAACAAAAATATTCGACTGGAAACAGCCTTCACAATGCATTTAACCTTGATAATGTGACATATCGAAAAACAAAAATATTAGACTGGAAATAATTAGGGATAGACTTAGTTTAGCCATTGGGATTTGCTTGGATCCTAAAAAGCAGGGTGTGAATTTACATCAGTCATTCAGAGGTAGATGAAATCGATGAATTCTCTTTAGAAAATGTAAAACTCTTTGCCATAACCTTGCAGGTCAGTGAAACGATTTCAAACATTCTTAGATGGACGCAGACGTTTCAGCCGGCCTCATTCCTTCAGTTGTCTACATGTCTTCACTGTTCAAGGACTGATGTGACGTGTTGGCAGCAATCATGGTCTGGGATTTACCACCATCAGAATTGGTTGTACCAATTGAAAGCAATCCGAATCCACGCCACTCAAGGCCTAACAGAGATTTTATTTATTTTAATTTTTTCACAAGGGTCCAGCTCAGAGAAAGTATGGCCTGGAGTTTAGACTAAACCACTGAAGTCAGATTATTTACATATAAATTCTGGCTTTTAATTGATTCAGAATTGTTTTGATAAGATATGCTCAAATTACTCTAACTAAAAAAACAATATTTCATAATTGTGATGAGTACATAATTACATAGACATACTAAAAAGTGGTACATTGAATGTTTTACTTCCATATCGCTGAACATACGCATATAACTGCCCTTCATTCCACAGCAAGCCATTTAATTGAGTTTGTCAATCTGTCTGGAGAAGATTTAGAGTCTGTTCACACAAAACATGCTTTTGCGTTCAGATGACAGATGAAGGACAATAGAATGTATCAGAATCACAAAATGTAGTAAGATTTATGCTTACAACAAGAAAAACTATCTGTCGACATGGGACAGGAAAAACGGATGAGAAAAAATTGAAGATAAGTCTTAAGTTCTTGCACAATTTTGCTTCTCAAGGAAATTTAAATGTTGTAAAATCTTTTTACTGAAAAACAATATTTCTTCTTTACTGAAAAAAAAAAATCTGTTGCAGAAACAATTTTCATTTAGAAATTTCTAGTACATTTAACAAACATTTAAACAGAAAAGGCAAGTAACATGTTTTTCAGTTAAAAATGAAATTTTCAAATATAAATATTATTTTCTTGAAATGCACCTTCAAATTTACTTCAGACTTACATTGCTATGATGTAGCAAAATGCCTTGCACTAGAATTGTATAGATCATAAACATAATTAATTGCATTCATTTTCATCACATTATTTTCGTAATATTCATCGAAGTGTTACACAGACAGCCGTAACAGAAATGTTTCTGAAATCCAACGTGACATGAATTAATTTAGCAAGCCTGTGGGATTCTGCACCCTGAAGGTTGGCAAAATTGCCATTACAATATGATGCAATCGCTTGGGTCCAAAGCTTGGATTTCCTCATCATTTTAAACCGCTATAAACTCAAAGGCTGAAAAGCATGTTAAAGACACAATGCTTTCAATCTCCTCCAGACCTTTCTGAATGGAAGTGCACAGTTTGATTCCTGTGTGACTGTTACAATCAACAGCCGTTCCTCATGTCTCAGTATACTGCATATTACAAACATGCGGCAAACAAGATATGGTAGCTTCAGTAAAACACAAAAATGTTACATTTTCACATTGTTAATGAAAGGTTTTTTTCTATTTTTTAAATGTGTGTCTTTCTCTCTTCACATTGGATCTCTAAGTAAATTCCACCGTGAGAACAGAGAGTGTTTCACGCTCCCCAATTTCCCTCCTGCTGAGTGTGCGGCTTTGAGGAGAGAATTAACTGTGACAGTTGCTAAAGCTCGTCTTTCGTCAAAATTCACGTTTGGATCTTCAGTGTTATTGGCTGACGTGTCATGTAATGATGACTACTGACGAAATTCTGCAACAATAACATATTCAGGGGCTCTAAAATGTATTATGTCACACTTAAAATGTATGAATGTCACTGCATTAGATATAAAATATAAATCTCAGTTACAAGAACTAACTTCTCAATGGCAATTCTCTCGTTTACATTTAACTAAATGGTACCAAAGTGACTTTTAGTGGATGCAGCCAGTTCATTACAGAAACATATGTGACAACAACCAGTGTCTAAATATTTTTAACTCATCCGTTTATATTATATTAAGTCTTGAAGTTCTGCATAATTAATGGTGCAGCCACTTGAGTGACAGGTGGATTGCTGCTGTTGTCACCGCTGTCGAGATAGGGGGTGTGGTTTCAGGTACCAGCTACAGCCTTTTTGCCCATTTTCGATTACGCCCACTTTTGGCTTCAAAAATACTCTTTGGAAACCAATGGGTGATGTCACGGACATAACGTCCATGTTTTTATACAGTATATGGTTTTAACACTCACATTCGCTTGTCTCCCAACATTTTATGGTCATTTAGGACCGTGTTTACGAGGTAACTCGCCATAACTGCACATTTTAACATAATTGTGTGCGTTTTTGTCTGCTGAAGCGGCTCAGCATCGCAGGCTATGTAAGCCGAACGCGCAGACTTTCAAACTCCATTTGACGATCAACTTTGTCCAGTCTCTGTGCTATTTCTCGCTAGAAGATATGACTGATAGCACGGTCATTATACTCGTTTAAACTAGAGCTGTGGATATCTTATAATCCCCTCACACGAGCGCTTGTCGGTGAGTGTCTTCCTTATCTTTTTCGGATATGAAAGAACGGCCTGGGCCAGTGTTGCCACCTTGTGGACAAACTAGTTAGAACAAAAACAATTTGAGGCATGTGCTCGACTATTCCCCCGGGCCGGATGAAGATGATTGGTGGGCCAGATTAGGCCTGAGGGCCGCCAATTGAATAGCCCTTCTATACATAGTAGATAACATTTACAGTATACCCTTGAGGTCTATTTCGAGCTACATTATTTCAACATCTGTGGGATTGACTTATATCATGTAGTCAATCATGAATGTCTTTAAATCCCATGCTGAGAGAACTATTAGGTCTAAAATAGCTCTCAGTAGGATAATAATGGGTAATAATATTGTCAGTCCTAGTTCCAGAAGTTTACCTGAATGATGGATGTGGAGGCCATTTATTGTCCCATAAATCCACTCAGCAGGAGCAATTTTGACGCTTTCTAACTACTGGAGGCGTATATTTCCTGCTGTCACCTGGATGTCTGCATTTATGTTTTAGTACAGCAAATACTAGTAATTTTGACAGCTCTCGTTTGCAAGGAGGATGTTCAAAGTGTAGCTTCTGTAGCTTTTAAAAGTCCATATTCATAGCGTCATGAAAGGTGTTTATTAACACTGCTAATTATATTTTATTGGAGCAATTAGCTTCACCACAGTGCACCTGAACTAATATTAATATGGAAATGTCAAAAAAAATTAAAGTCTTACAATTTTGCCATGTTGTTCACCATCATTATGAGTTCTCACAAGATTGTGTTGGTGGATTTGTCAACTTACGGCAAACCTCCAAAATAAATGATGCTCAGTTTCCCAAAGTTACCCACATTTCCCAAACATTCTATCTTCCACTTATCACAAAACCCAAAGTGATATAAAATATAATGAAAAATGTAATAAAAATATCTCAACAAATTGCTTTTGTCCCTTATTACATATTTGATACACTCAAACATTAAAGCAATTTCTGTGGTTCACAGCTGTAGCAATGTACGCCTGTGAAACTTGACTAAACAATTTCTTACAAAACTATGTGATAATTGGTTGCTTGGCAGCCTAAAGTTTAAATAGTTAGCATTCCTGGTGTATAAAAAGAGTGACAAATAATGAGACTGATGACTCAACTTTTCACCATATCACTTAAAAACTAAGGTACAATTATCAAAGACGTGTAGTAATAATGCTGCAAATCTGTATCAGGTGCACTGTCAAACTCTGTTTCTCCAAGTCAGACCCCTATGAGGTTTTTTAGCTCACGAGAATCTCACAGTATACTTATTTTTGTTGATTATGTGAAATGAGACCAGCATCTTGAATGAAGGACACTCACTCTTTCATATTCCTACAATCTCTGAGCTCATTGAGACAGCTCTCAACTGTATAATCATCTGCTAAACATTGAAGAAAGCTAGCTAGCTTGGTTTAAACTGTCTAAATCATCGTCACGTGCCACAGGGTTTGATTTGGTTTTGTTTGTGTATGTTTATTTTTATTTTTTTTTTACTCTCAAAGCCGTGACTCCCATACACTTACATTATATGACTGACAGACTGCAACGGTTTGAGTTAAAAATCTTAGTTTGTTTGAAGAAACAGAGGGAGCTACATCTTGGATGCTCTGGGGGTAAGCAGATAAACATCACATTTTCATTTTTGGGTGAACTATCCCTTTAACACGGCTCAGTTTTAGTATGTAACAGCCAAGTTTTACCATCTAATCTATTTCTTGTAAATAAAATCAAGTCCCGCTCTACATTTTTCTTATTGAAATCCAGTTTAACATGGAAGCATGTTATACTGGCACTTTACAATGACTTTAAATGGGCGGCTTGCTACATGCTTTAGTTGTTAACAATAACCGAACAACCCGAGAAAATGGACTGGGTTGGCAGCTTCATTATATGAAATATGTTTATGCGTCAAAATGTGGGTTTTTTGTACTTGTGCAGACACCGTGCAGGTTTCTCACACTGTTCTAGCAGGTCACCGCATTGCTCAGTTAATTATCTTGTTATCGGTGCCCACTTCACATTTTTTATATCACGTTCACAGCTCATTGTGAGGTCCAAGGACAACACACGTGCATACAAATCCGTGGAACCTCAAAGCTGGAGTTATCTTTCTAAAACTCCTCCATCGTGGCTCGTCATTATCACCTTGAATCAGCAGTAAATACTTTTCTTTTGAGATATGCGCTTTAATTATGTTTTGAAAGGCCTTTTTACTCTTATTATGCGTTGCCTACACTACATTTTACTGAACTGCTCCTAAAGCACAGGACTATTTTAAATACTCCGCTTGTTAGAATGACAGTGATTTGCTTGGTGGGGAATTTATCTTTCTTCCAAATCAGCAGGCCTGGATGAGCTGTACTTGTTATGTAAAAGGAAGTTGTGAATATAATGACCATAGAACAACTTGTCTCTTAGAGTGAATGACTATCAGATTTTTGGTCTCTTCGTCAAGTGGGACGGAGCGTACATATGCCAGACGAAAAAGAACAGGGGTGAGAAACATTCCATTAAATATGTGACCCCCCGCTTCAATAATTTCCAACTGTGGTGAAATCCTTCATCATTTTATCCCCTTTAGAACACAGAATCAAATTCCACCCTTGAGTGAAATCTACAGAGCCCAGGCTGCTTTGCATTTTATGATCCTCGGTTTCATGCTAACACAGGTGAAAGGCACATATTTCAACCTGAGAGCCCCAGACATGAGAAGAGACACAGCGGTGAATGAGCTCTGAATTAAATGGATTTTGTAAGAGGATCCATAGACAAAGATATTGAAATTGATATTAAATCTTTAAAATAAATAATTTCATATGGTTTTGATTAAAATTTATATCCGTACTGCGAAAAAGGGTTGGGTTTGGGTGAATTTTTTCTCACATTCTGAGAAAACAGTGTGTAAAAATGGATATAAAAATCAATAAAGATTTAAAAAAAGTTCTAGTGTAGAGTAATTACTCACATCTAAAGTTTGGGGTCATGAAGACTTTTTTTAAATGTTGAAAAAAGTATCTCATTCTACTAAGGCTGTATTTATTTGATTAAAAAAAAAATACACTAAAACAGCCATATTGTGAAATATTACTGGCATTGAAAAAATGTCTTTCTATTTGAACATATTTTTAAATTTCATTTATTCCTGTGATGCACAGCTGAATTTTCATCATCCAGTGTCACGTGATCCTTCAGAAATCATTCTATATGTTGATTTGCTGCTCAAGAATTATACTTTATGCATTGTGAATAAATCATATAAAGCATATTTAAGTAAATTGTAACCACAGGTTGAGCTTCTTTTCTTTTTCTTCTCCTTTTTTTTTGGTGCATTTAATCACAAATGATCCAGTCACTGGTTTGTAGTCATTAAAAAGTTTGTTTCTATGCAAAAAAGAGTGCACTGATTAAAATCAAAACCTAATCTTCTCTCTGCAGTAACAAACACGGTCAGGACTGACCATTCCTGCTGCGCTTTTCATTGGCAGAACTAATTGCATTAAATCAAGGCCACGACCAAAAACCTTTTAGCAGTCTGCACTGAGCCTCCATACAGCATCCATCCATTACTCTCATGTCCAGCTGCACCAAAACGAAACAGCAGGCGTATTTAATATTTACAGGGCACGATGAACCTTTAATAGGCTTGCACAACTCTAAACGCATAGATGAGGCCTGCTGCAATATTAATACTACCCGGAATGAAAACAAACAGCGTGATACCACTCTCATTTGTTGAGCCGGATGGGAAGAGCATGACCGTTTAGAGCAAACATGGTCTTTGTGAATACCACAGATGAAAGCATAACCCACACGTAATAAGACACACAAGACTTGTATTTCCAGCGGGGTGACAAGACAACATGGAAATGGATCTGTAATGGTCCTCAATGAATCAAATAGGTTCAGGGAAGATAAATAAAGTGGGGTCTTTTTACCATTTTTCATTTGTAGGAATCAATATATTGCTTTGATGTTATTGGTGATAAAGTCTCCCATATGAAAGAAATGTAATAAATGAGTTTATTCAATATAATATCTCAAGTGTTTCTCCCAGACAACAATAATGAGACTACTGGTGACTTTTATTAAAAGACTACTGAGATAGAGATGTCTCAAACTGTGCTCAGATTTGCTAAAACAAGGTATAAAAACCACAAATGGCATCTCTTTAATATTTCAATTGTTAATAAATAAATAAATGTTCTCTCCAAATATATTGGAGAAGGTTCTTAATTTCATATGCATCTCTGAGATTTTGAGATTTTAACAATGTCTCAAACGGTGCTAAGGTTTAGTAAACAACAGAAAAATAAAATAAAATAACAAACTAACAAAATAATCTTTATAATATCTCAATAGTTTACTCCTAGACAGGAATGAGATTACATGGAGAACAAACTGAATTTTTTCTCCTGAAATCTCATGTTTCGGTTGCACTTTATTTTACAGTACGTGTACTTACATGTACTTATAGTGTACTTACAGTGTATTTATCTAAGAAAGTTCTGGTAATACAAGGTAACTACATGGGGTAGGTTCAGCGTTAGTACCTAGTTATTACATAGTTATTGTAATTTTTACAATAAGTACATAGTATGTACATGGGGAACAGGACTGTAAAATAAAGTGCTACCCATGTTTCTCCTCTCAACATGTGCTCCAGCATCTAGAAAAGAAAAATCACAAATGAGATAACGAGTCAAAAGTACAATACAATGAGATTAAATGGGAGAACAAATGTGGAATCCATTTATAGCAAGACTTCTGCATCTCGATGTTCTTCTGAATAGAAGACCTTAATTATTTCATGTGTCCCAGTGTTTTTAGATCTCAAAAATGTCTCAAATTGTGCTCAGGTTTGCTAAACAATAGGACATGAACATAACAAATGAGATCTCTTTAATATTTCCTTTATTTCTCCTAGACAACTAACTGAACTGCTTCTCATATATTTCTCCTGTTATCTGTTCTAGCTGAGATTTCTCTTGACAGTTTCTCAAACTGTGCTCAGATATGGTAACTTTAATAAAATAGGAGACGACAAATAGTAATTTCAGTAATTTCAAAATTTTTCAGAAGTTATATGAATCGGACAATTTGAAATTAAGATTTGCCAAAAAACCAAACCAAATCTCAAAATGAACTCTTCAGTATGAAGTTTTCTAATTCACAATGACTTTAGCCCCAATATAGATTATCACATTTGTGTTCATCCTAATGACTTTTAGAAGAATCTTCTGACAAAAAAGTCACAGAGAACTCTGCTGAGCAACAAAATGAATTAGTTCTTTACTTGCAGTGAAACAAGCTTTGCCCATTCACATTACCATTCTTAATCGTAATTACTTTACACTAATACAGACCATACATTACCTATAAAATACATTTAGTATGGTGTGGGTAGATTGTTTTCTCCCTTGGATTGAATGCTTCAACTTTTATTATTCTAATTCACAAGTTAATTTAGATGAAAATATCTATTTGAATGAATAAATATAACATTTGGCACAAGGTAGTTCTTTCGAGGACATTTCAGCCATTACAACCCTACATTGATCCAGTGTATTTATATAAAGCTGTTACAAATCCCCCTTGACCAAAGACATTTGTCTATGGAGTCCATTCGGCCAAATAAGTTCTGTGACTAATCTGTGGATTCAGGCACTTTCCAAACCCTTCTGAGACTGTGAAATGAAGTTGTTTTGTGCGATGGCTCACAATCATAATCAATCAAGTCAGAAATCTGACTGTTAAAGTCCCCTTTCTTCTCGAAATCAATGCATTAATTGATTACCGTCCACGAGCAAGCCATCTCCGCGTTCTCTCAGCACTGCGTTTTCTGGATCAGTGAACATGCGTGGCCGCAGGTGGCGGTTTTACTCGCCAATTTACCATAAGCCTTCATTATTGTCTGTTTAATATCCTGAGCAATCCAGAGCCTGACATCGGAATGATAGGAGATCATCCGAACGAGATGATAGGAGAGAATCTTAATGAGATACGGTGGAGTGAAATGAGCATCACTTAAAATCTCATTCGGCACTTACACACTTAGAGCTCTTTAACCTAGAAAATTCACACTTTTCCAAAATGGTGGTCTTTACGGTGGATTTGTGTTCGTGTCTCAGATTAGCTTAGCTTATTTCTCATTGCTGACGGTATGTGAAAAACTATATATGCATGTTTTCTTCAATACTGCAGCTCAACGCCAAGGTCATGCATTCAGTTCCCAGGACATACATATAGAGATGAAATTGTACTTTACAGTCACCTTGAATAGACTTTTCTACCAAGTTAATTAATATGAATTAAAAGTCACATGTAAAAAGGTCTTGGCCAGATTTCTTATATACTATAGCGTGTGGGGAAAAAATGCAAATGTCAAGGGCTTGAGTCCCTGTGATTCAGACTTTTAGTTGCTTTAGACTGACATGTTAGCCAAACAAATTATTGCACATTTTAAAATGAAAGGGGTTAATGTATTATAGATAAACACGTGTTCCATACTATAGCGTTAAAAGGATAGTTCGCCCAGAAATGAAAATACTGTCATCATTTACTCACCTTTTGAAACATGTTGTTCCCAGTTTCTTTCTTCAGTTGAACACAGAAGAAGATATTTTTAAAAATGTTGGTATGACCCAAAAGAGTTGACTTCTATAGCATGGAAGAAAAAAAAAATGGAAGTCTGTAGAATGGCTAACTGTCAATAATTTGGTTTATTAACATTATTCAAAATATCTTCTTATGTGTTTTAACAGTACTTCAGTCAACCTGAGTTCAAGGTCTGGATTAAGTTTCTTTCCTGATCATGTTCAAATATATATATATATTGTCATGGTCCTGCCATCATGTCCTGACTTTTCTCTAGTCTAGAGGCAGGATCATGACAGACCCGTGTTTTGTGTACAAGCACATGGCCTTGTCTTTGGTCCATGTGCTTGTGTTGTCTCGTTCCCTTGCCCCGCCCCCCTTGTTATCCTAGTCTTGTCGTGATTGTCCTATCTGTGCCACCTGTCGTGTCTTGATTAGTTCCCCTATTTAGATCTCCTAGTGTGCTCTGTCTTTTGTCGGTTCATTGTTTCCTCAAACTATTCTACTTATGTGTTCCTACCTGTCAGCTTCCTGAGATATCGTGTCCTTGTAACCCCTCAAAGAAGTCGTTGTACTACCGTGAGTGTTTGTTAGTAGTTAGTGTTCAGAGTCTTTGTTTTCCTTGTTTATTGTGTTTTATAGAGTTATTTAGTGTCTACCCTAGTCCTTGTTTTCCCCCTCGTGGGGTTTGTTTTCCCCTTTTGCCTAATAAATCCTGTGTTCAGTAAATCCTGTCTGCACTTGAGTTCCTCCCTACCCCTCCTCATAACATATATATATATATATATATATATATATATATATATATATATACTCAAACACACACATAAACACATTTATATAAAACGCATGATGTATAATAACGATAGTGATATACATATATACATTCACGTACAATATATACAGTATATATAGTGTATATGTGTGTATACAAATGTCTGTGTGTATAAAAATGTATAGTGTTTAAAAATATTTTATGCAAGACAATGCAATTATATATGTAAACAATGTCAAGGTCATGGGTTTGATTCGATTTAAAACACATAGGGATAATATATATATATATATATATATATATATATATATATATATATATAATATTTTGCATAAAAACCTCCTAAATTGCTGTACATGTCTTTTTAAGTACTAAACTTAAAAATCCTTTTGGTCACACTTGACCAAAGCAAATTATTCAAGTTTGCAAGTAATTCAAGAGTGCTCTAGGAAAAAATGATGTTTATCAACAGTGTGCCTCGCTGACAACTTGACGCAATTTGTTATTGGACCTGCACAGTTTGAGTAAAATACGAGAAGGCTTCCTGTCGAGTGACATATTGCCAACGTTAGACTCTGTTTGCGGGGTCGGAAGGTAAGGTTTTTTTTTTTTTTTTTTTTTTTTTTTTTGCTTTGCTAGTGTTGTCTCTCGCCATGCTGTCATTCTCATCACTAAATTACTGCGTAGTTGTAGCCTGGAGTTTATCAAAGCCACCGTGTTGACCGGTGAATACGGTGTGCAGGAAGAAAAGGTTATAAGGGACATATCTCCCCTTTCTCTTCAGAGTAAAAGTTAATTGACAAGTGCATTATATTTCCGCATTTTGTTCGACTTGCAATGTGTTTAATTGTGTATCACACGCGCCCCATTTTTCATTGAGTTCAACTATCGAAAACTGAACATCTCCTCTGAAAATGCATTTCTTCTCTCTATCTCCCGTCCACTCGCTTTCCCCCAGTAATCACCCACAAGCCATCTGTTCGTCTCCGCCCCTGTAACCGCTGCGGGAATGCTGACACTGTTGTGTCCCCTCACATCCTGACTGATGTGGGACAGTGCTGACTTCTCGTGACTTTCACTCACACATTCCAACCGCCACGATTTGCTATCCGGATTTGGCAGAGATGAACGGCCGCCGAACGCCCTGTTGAGAAGGAAGGAAGAAAGAGAGAGGGAAAGAGAGAGAGAGAATCAACAGAGATGGAGAGAGAGAGAGAGAGAATAAGACATTATTTATGTTTGAGGAGCCACAGCTGTATTGCACATAAAACTACGTTAAGGTACATTTCTATTTCTGAAACATACACCTAATATTAGCCTTAGAGAATATATCCCTACACAGACATAAGCCCTGTCAAGGCACTGCTTCATTAAGGTTTGTGTCAAGCCAATTGTTATTCTGGTTGTTTGATGAGAGAGATTGCGGACCATATTTTAACGATCTAAACGCAAAGTGTAAAGTGCATGGAGCAGGTGCACTCAGGGTGTGTCCAAATCCACTTTTACTATTTTAACGACGGAAAAACGGTCAAGGCAAGTGCATTGCATTCTGGGTACAACATTGCTCCCCTTGTGCTCTGGTTGCATACTGCACACCATGTAATTTAGTTCAAATATTCCATATGCATATAGAAAATGTACATATGTGCACAGCACTTTCATTGCATCCTGCAAAAAAAAAAAAAAAAAAAAAAGGTTATTCTGAATATGTCCATTGAATAACCCTTTCACAGCTTTCCATATTACAGCCTTGATGGCACATTGCTAAATCCATCAATAACATTGTTTTGATCAAATGCCCACAATCCTCACAAGTGCCTGGCTGAGAATTATAATGAACTGGATTTTGGTCATAATCAATTGCACAGTCAATCTGCACTTTAAAAATGCCTCGACCATTGAAAGAAGGGATTAACCTCATTATTCAGGAAATGAAATTAATGAAGTAGATAAGCATAGCCATGCACACTGAATAATTCATTCACAGGGTATTAAAGTCCCTCTGCCCTGGCCTTCATCAGAATAAACACATTTGACCCCTGTTACACGTCCACTGGATTGTTGCCAAGCACTCCATGGTTTTGGTTTATTAGTATTGTATATTAACTGCAAAGGTCAAAGGCTGTTGAACTGTGATGAAGGGCTCTAGCTGAAGATTTTCAAAACTTAGAAGGATTACAAACTCCAAACAATAATTTTATAGTATTTACACATTTAGCATTTTCAGCAGAACTTTTACTCGCCTTTAATAAGTCAACCGCAGTTCATGAAACAAGTACTTTCTGTGCTTCACAATTTCAATCACAACACTTGAAAAGCTGGAGCCAAGATTTCTGTTCACACCAACAAAAACGATGCAGATGAGAAGAAACGCCCCATTTATTAAAGCCAGCATATGTTTCTAGCAATAAGCATGCTTTAATTATGCATGCATTATCTCATTAGTCAGCACAGGTGAGGCTAGGAAGATATCTGAAGCTGGACACGGACAAATATCTGGGAAAAGGACTATTATTTCCTGATGAAGGAAATAATTTCTTTGTGGAGGCTGAATTATGGGAACCTTTATCTAACGAAGACTGATCTTTCACTCTAAACAAGAACAAATAATTGACCAACTACGCTTGTAAATTAAACAGTCGGCTTATATCGAAAGGCTTCGCCCTTTTCATTTCTTCATAAGGAGATTTCCCAGGAGGCCACAATCTGAAGGTCAACCCAACGGCGGTACCTCATCCTATTTGAAAATTGTGGCACGAGAAAAATCCAGTAATTTAATTTAAAACAGAAGAGAATCTTTCTTTTTTCTCCATTTGCTTGAGGTCGCCGGCTCCACCGTCATTGTAGGTCACTTTGAGTAAGAAATGTAATATGCGCAAACTATGAAAGATCTCTATTAATATTTGACCCTTCCGATGGCCCACTGTTTGATTCGGGGTAAAAAAGCACAACCGCTGAGGGAATATCTTATTGTCATTCTGCATTATGAATTTAATTCTAGATAACTTCAGCCTACTTTATCGGCGACTAAATTGAGCATGTGGCTGCAGGCGAGTACCTGCAGATTGAAGGTACACTCAGGGGAACTTGGTTACATTAGCAAATGTCAGGGAGCAACCAAGTCATTCAAAACTTTCCCTCTTTTCTCGCCCGTGTGGCGCAAACTACTTTTTGAGCACAGTTAATGTTGGTGTTCACTGTGGCCTCTGACAAGAGATGAAAAGTTGATAATGACACTCCAAGGACACTTGTTCGCCACTATCTCGAGTAAACAAACATTGAATCTGGTCAAGCTTGATTCTAGAAACTGACTAGTGTATGGCATTGGAGCTATGCTAAGATTAAATGAAAAGCTTTCTTAGATGTAAATGCCTGTTCACACCAAGAAAGATAACTATACTGAAAACTTTATTTGCATCCACACCAACAGACAATAACGTTATGTTTATTATACAAATGCTTTATGTTGTCTGCCAGCTTTTAATGCTCTACTCTTTACAGTTTTACTGGTGGATTCTCTGATTCAAACAATATAATATAGTTTTATCCCCCCATCAAGAATTACTATATTACGATTAATGCATTTGGCTGACACTTTTATCCAATTGCTATTTTAACTAACTAATGCATTCCCTTAGCACCGCTTGCAGCATACTCTACTGTTTTAGCTTCATGAACACACACATAACGTTACTTTTATATATGTCGATATTTCAGATTGCAATCTCATCAAATGACAAAGTGTATTCCGTCATTCCAATCTTTCCGATAACTTTCTTGACCTTAGCTTGAGCCGACCAGACGCCGAATCATTAACAATGTAAATGAATACCTGACATAATGACCCAGGTACACAGCACTGCAATAATCAAAATGTCATTACGATCCCTGCTAACGCTTGGTCCAATTCGCCTAACGACCCATCCCTGATTACACCGTTAAAAAGTCGCCAAGTGCAAATTTATGCAAAACACACCCATAAACAAATGTGCTTTAGAATGCAAGCAGGAAACGTACATACCTGCCTCCATTCAATTGGTTAAAGTGTGCAGTTAAGAAAAACTGTCTTGTGGGAAGGGGTTGGGCTCCATATTTTAGTGCCTGGGATCGAGGTAAACACTTAAGCTGTTGGACTTTATAGCCAGTAAGTCATTTTATGTTACATTTACCGGCTCACATAAAATAGATATTACCAGGTAAACCTAACCCAGCGGCTGGCAGGCTCTAAAAATAAAATGACCCATCCTTGACCGGGAGAGAAAAAGACTCCATGGATTGCCATCGAGTGAGCGTGACTGGGGGTCTGGCGAGCAGTGGGTGGGAGCGGGCATTATAATCCACGTGTCATGTTCGGGACGCAAGAGGCCTTTATCTCCTCACCGCAGATACACACTAGAGCCACGCAGACCGCCATCGTCTATGAGAAACACACGGCACAAGGACAGAGGTGTGAGCTAGTGCTAAGCCATGGAATAAGAATTTAGCAATCGCTGTGTTCGCGACCACAATACATATTCAATTAGAGCTTTAACACTGCTAACACGCAGCTTAGCAAGCAATGCTAATTGCGTGTTCATGCTACGCAACAGCGTGCTTTATAATTTTCCAAGGTAATGTTCCATGCGGTGAAGGCAAGTATCTGCCAGCAAGTTTGAAAATGGATTTTTGGGAAGAGTTGTCAGAGTCGTGATGCAGCATTAGCACATAATTGTATTTGGAATAGCAATTTACCATACTTTTCAGGAAAATAAGTCGCACGTGACTATAAGTCGTTTTGCTGAGAGAAAATCTGTGTGTGAGTCACAGTTCATTTCTAAATAATGCAAAATACCTGTAAATAAAACATTTACAAACATGCATTTTAGTTTTCCTTACTTAGCAATAAAACTTTTAATTTAATGTGGTTTTATTAACAAAGTTCGGGAGGGGCATGATCGGATAATCATCCAATTTGGCACAGGTGTATCTCGTTTAGCTAATCATCTTAACTAGCACACAAGCGTATATTTATCCAGTCTTCCTACCTCCTGTCCCACAACAGTTTTTCGGCATCCCTCCTCCACCCCAACTCCTCACTTCTAATCTGTTTATCCCAAATCAGGGATAGGGGGAGTTATTTAGGTTCGGGCTTTGCTCCGGCCCCTCCCCCAGGACAGCATGCCAAAATGTGCCTACTATTCGCCTTCAGATTAGATGTAAGGGTGAACTCGTGAAATGGTATTCAAAACAACACAGGAATGAAAATCAGAAACATAAATGACAGTGGCATCTATTATAAACAACAATTATTAGAAATGGCATTCTGAACATGCGTATGTCTTGACACATTACAGTGTATACTGATCCTGACCCATCACAAACAAAAATCTACAACTGTCATTGTTTGCTCACCTTACTAAGGTAACAAACAAGTGAGATTGTTTTTTTAGGGTTGGAGCTAAACTCCAGGACGACGTTAAAGCACTAACTGGTAACCAAAAGCTTCCAACAAACATTACTAAAAAGAAGAAAAAAAAAGTTGAAGGAGAGGAAAAACTAAACGTACATGGGAAAAAGTACAAATTGTCAAAAACACTGCATGGGGTTCCATATATTTCCTAAAAAGACATTTCCGCTACAATTGTACTCCCTATATAATTTTGCCCACGTTTCTCTCTTTGTCTCTGAATGATGAAACAGTGCTGACTTTCACATCTATTATGCACCTCATCTTATGGTCCACACCACACAGCTGGAAACTTCCCTCACAATGTCACAGCGGAACCATAATTGGACGTTTCTATACACCACTGAGCAGAAATCGTATCCACATTTTGCATGCCTCCTGCTAAATTGAAGGCAAATCCAGGAGTGGAGCCATCAATCAGTACTATTGAGTGGGCCACGCGTTGTCTAGAACACAGCCGTGCCAGCTAAAGACTCCATGGTCCCGTAGGGTCCTGTTCAAATCTGCAGAGCTTCCCTCAATGTGGGTAAAATGACATTGAGTGACATCTTCATTCTGAAAATCCCCCCGATGGAAATGCTCAAGGTTTTCCTTCCTATTGTGATCTGTAGAATTGGCTGCCCCCACCCCACACCACACCACACGACTCTTTAATATCTACCTGTTAGTGTCAAAAACAGGCAATAATAGAAACAAATTATTTTTTTGCTCTGCAATGGAAAAATATTATAAGGGAAAAGTCACAGTTATTAGAAACAGTTAAAATGAAGGCAAACAACAAAAATGAAACATAAACTCTTAATAGTTAAAAAGGGTGAGAAACAGATATGCAATCATGAAAAAAGTCACAATTATGAAAAACAAAATCACAACTGTGAAAGAAATAGCAAAAAAAAGTCACAATTGTTTGAAAAAGTTGCAACAGTCAGAAACAAATGTGCGATTGTGAAAAAAATAAATAAAAAAAAGCAATTATGAGAAAACGTTACAACTATGGGAAACAATAATGCAATACAAAGTTGCAAGTGTGCAAAACAATTCTGAAATAAACATGAGAAATTATGAGAAACATATTTGCAGCTGAGAAACAAAATAGCTTTTATAAAAAACTACTCACAACTGTGAGAAACATATGTGCAATTGTGAAAAAATTAACAATTATAAGAAATAAAGTCACAATTGTGACTTTTTTTCTCAGGTTGAGCTTTAGTGTGGCTTTTCATGTTGGTTCACAGTTTACCTTTTATTTAATTAACTACTTGACATTATTTATGGTTATACTATCTTTCCATGTCAGTGATCACAAACATTATTTGTCTAAATGTTACGATTAGTGACTTACTCTTATTGCCGGAAATCAAGCATCTGAAATCTATGAATCTCTTGTGTGGCTGACCGTGAAGGCTAAAGCAAGTATCCACCGAGACGCAAGATGGATAATCTGAATTTTGACCAATTCATCCTTCTCACAAACCCACTATCTTTGCCTCTAGAGGCTAAATTTGCATTATGTAACCAGATGCTTGTCCTCTGCCATGATCTACATGTACAAGCTCTGTGTTTACATTGCTACTATGTGTGTGATTGGAAATGTAGGCTATTCATCAAACTTGAAGGGAATTAAATGGCTTAGCAACCCTACCTCCGTGACAAAAACAATAAAATAACCCCAAGTCCCTTCAGAGAACAGTTCAAAAACTCTTCAAAGAACATTTTCAAAGCTTTCTTGGTAGCTTGGGAAAAGGTTTAGTACCAACAACCAATTTAAGTTACCATGTTTGCCCCAAATGTTGAAACTTTCCTCACTTGCAATAAAGTATAACAGCCATCAACATGAAACAAAAGAGGCCAAACAAACTATGACAAAAACCAAACAAATAAAAACATCTCAAACCCAAACATCAGATTAAGATTTACAAACTTGAGTGTTGGCTTTTGAAATGCAAACAGTTCCCTGAGGTGTGTTTTTTGGTTTAAGTCGTCTGTTAAACATCTGTTTGTGTTACAAGGCTCTTTGGTATCACGTTAAAGACTTGATGTATTTTGATATTTCTCTGATAGACCAAAAACAAACAGCACATTTCAGTGACTTCACACAGCAGCAAAGACTTCACATTTTGAATAAACACATCAAATGGTAAGCCTAAAGAGAGTGACGCCTTTGAGAGTTAGCAACCTGCTGCTTTTGAGTATTTATGAGAAAAAAGACACCTGATTAGATGTTTACTCACATCGATAACACTCATTAACATGCCACGTCAATGTCTGCAAACACCAAAGTCTAGATTTTTACTCTGATCTTTGCAATATCACGCTAGCAATGTATTACGTCTTTGATGTCACGCATTTGCCAGATGCCTTGATATCTATCTCCAGATCTTCAAAGTGGTTGTTTTCTTTGGATATTTGTATTGTTTTTTTTTTTTCTCCGTGGTTGAACAATATGCTAGCCAAGGGCACTGCATTTTTAATATTGTATTCATTTTAATTAATAAGGCACGTCAAACTTCACCACGCACACATCTGTAAATGGAGGTCTGGCTGTAAACATATCTGGGGTCTATAATGAAGTTTGTACTGGGAGCCAGTGAACAATATACACAATTATTTTCTTATAAAGACACCGTCGGTTCTCAATTACGAACTATCGTGCAGTATGAAACCTTGCATCTCTGTGAACCAATTAATTTGTGACTTGCCAAATCATTTACATGTAAATTGCAACTTTCGCAACGGAAATCACTCTCTCGCCACATAGTACAAACAGACGGCCGAATGCATTTATTTACAGATGGTTGCGTCGGTTTAGAAACCTGCCTCTGGTCTATTCATTCACCAAAGTAGATATAATTACTGAGCCCTTCTTCGAAACCCCTCTTCATCTCTCGAGTTTCAAAGGAGCCCATGTGACAGGCCATGAAATCATAATTTAATCAAAAGAAAACAAATGTTTGAATGAATATTGCAAAATGAGAACAATAACTAATGAATTCTAATGAAGGGAACATTACAGAGCTTCCAAAGAGATAGCAGCGGTGCAAACGATGTCACTCTTGCAGTTTGACAAATACAGGTTATTGTTGTGATGGAACTTTATTTCCCAATTTATTATTATTGTTATTTGCTTATAATGTGTGCATTTTATTTATGTAAATCCTCTGGAAAATACCTATTTTTCATTCATTAATGTGCAAATGTTCTCTCGGATGTTGCTGCTAAATAGACTTGTTTGCTTATTTTTTTATTCGTTTATTTGTGGCCAATGCCCTAGGAAAATGTAGATAAATAATATACAGTAGTTTAAATGTTAACAAAATAATGCAAAAATGCTAAAATGCTATACATAATCTCTGAAAGCCCTTCACACAATTGTAAACTTTTTTTTGTTTGTTTGTTTTTTAATTGGAAAAAAGATAACATATTTATTAAATTACTCTTAATAGTTGAGTTTTTGAAGATAAATATTTCAGTTGGTATTCAATTTTTATTGCAGACAAAGTAAGACAATCCATGTGAAACTGCAGCGCAGAAATGCAGGAGTTCACTGCAGTCTTTTCCTCAGGAAGAAAAACCTGACGCAGCACTCCCCATTTAATCTCACTGCTGTCCACGTGCAACAAACGAGATTTTAAAGAGATCTCATTGTGATGTTTTTCTTTCCTATGGGTATATATTGCGATTGAAATATTTTGTTGAATTTGCAGTTCTGAGCGCGATCAATACAAGCATCTAAAAATGAAAGCAGAAATACGATAAAGATTGAACAGGAGTGTTTAACTTTCACATAGTGCTGATAAACAACCGAGCACCATCACGTACAGATCAAACACATCCACGGCCTTCTTAACCACAAACACACCTGAGGGACAAAGTTGTTTAATACAGAACTACTTACAAATTTTCAATATCCCAAAACGATACCTTAGTTGACTCTAAACAGATGGGCATAAGTCCAAAATTTGCCTAATCGTAACTGATTGTGTGATGTTTTAATTGCCGTTTGACAGATGATAGCCAGGTGAGGAGGCTTTGATATGGAAATATTGAAGAGGAGCAGTCTGAGGAGCTCTGGGTTTCCTTGGTAACTTCAAAGGCCCGTCCTTGAATGAAGAATCACGCTGTAAGTGCAAGTGGTGGTGTGGAGCTTCTGAAAAAGGGGACAAGATGATAAGGCAGAAAAATGAGAAAATATGGCCATATTTATGTTTGTGAGTGTTACTGATGGAAATCGTAAGAATAGGAATTGAGCAGTTCCTGCTACATTTGTTTGAGCATTCTAGTTCTTTAATAGTTCCATTTAGTATGTATTTTTTAAAGACTGTTGTTGTGGACGACCAGCAAATACAGTTCCAATATCTATTGTCTATGTTTTATTTTGTGATGTTTGCATAAAGAAATTACATCTGAGGTTGATTTTGGTGCCTGCTACTTTCCTTTTACGAAGTTTAAAAGATGATGTGTTGATGTTGTAGAATGCTTTGCGATATCATAATTCACAAAACAACATAATTTATTCCACAATTCAGCCTAGAGCAAAACTGTAAACCAATAGCATAAAGGATAAACTAATAAAATATAATATATGCCATCGTACCTGTGAGGTTCCAGCAATGTGAATGTCATTTTGGTGTAAATAACATAAGTGGGTCTTCCTCTCCATTGAGTTTCACACAGCCTTCCTTCATTTAAATTTATCCAACCTGACATTGTTTTTTATTTCTTTTCCTCCTTGCTTCTCCTTTCACCAGTGCTTGTGTGGGGAAAAAAAACAACAACAACAAGAAATGAGAAACCCTGCATGGATTCACTTTTAAATCTGACTTTTACTTTCAGTTGTACCGGTGATGTGTTCAGTAAAGGGTTTGTAGGGAAGAGTGTCTATTTTTATCTTTTCTGAAGAAAATGAGATGTACAAAACCCACCACCACAGTGCTGAGGTTCTGGATGGTTGCTAAGTGGTTACTTAAATTATGGTCACTAGATATGGCTTGAGATGGTTTAAGCTCCTCTCCCAGTTTAAAAGTTTTCTAAAATTAAATGGGATCAACAAGACAGACCAGACCAAGTAAGTCTCTAAAAATGAGCAAACCTGACCAGCTTGATTAGTCGATAAGTAAAACTAGCAACTAAACCACCCAAATCAGCTGTCAAATGCTTAAAAAAAAAACTATTCAAGTGCCCAAAAAAGAAACCAGCAAAGTAGACCAGCCCGAATACCTACAAAATTACCACAACCACACTAAACCTGTCACATATGACAAATGCCCAAAACCTGGATAAAATCAACAACCTACACCATCCTGTGCTGAAAATGCCCAAAACCCCTCTTTAAGCATTGCTGCAAGTACCTTAAACACCCGTGAAGTTAACTAGACCAGTATGATCAAGATTCCAAAACACCTTGAAACCGTCATTGCTGACAAATACCCCAAATCGATCTAAAACTACAACAGATGCCAAATGTCTTAAAACCATCCTCACCCCCGAAAACCATCTTCCCTGAAAAGTGCCCAAATCAAACTAAATTCAACAACCTTCATCACCCCAAGCATTTGACACATGCCAAAACCCCTCTTAAACCATCATTACAGAAAAGTAAATAAAACCCTTTAAAATTTCCACTCAAGACCAGACTAGTGAGGTGACACATTCCTAAAACCTCTCTTAAACCATCATTGCAGTCAAGTACTGTACCTGAACCACTCTAAAATTACAAAACAAGACCCATCTAAAACAACTAAAACAAGTTTACAAAAGTCTCCCTAAATACCAGTCAACTACACCAGTCGGAGCAGCTGATAAGTGCCCCAACCCCTCTAAAACCATCACTTCTGAGAAAAAACTATTTTAAACTGGCAAGCAGACCAGCAAGATCATCTGACAAATGGCCAAAACCCCTTTACATCCAGCAAACTGGACTGCTAGAACACCAGCAACATATCTTAAGTTGAATTAAGATGTTTTTTTCCAGCAACAAACCCATTTTATCAATCCTATTTTATCATCCACCAAGCGAAAAATCATCCATGCCAGATTTAATACACAAGGTTCATAGTTTGTTTAAATTGAATGAAAGTATGAGCAAAAGTAACAGTGATGCTAGCCTTTAAATTTACATACCGAGTAACATTATCAGCTTGAAATGATTACAGCGAATAGATGTGGAATAATAATAAGACCATTAAGAACCAGAGGATACGTTAATGGGATCTCGCCAATTGCAACAGCCCACCGTTGGGCGTCTCTCGTCTGTCTGAGCGCCAATATCATATTAAAACAGTCGGTCTTTACCCATGTCCTTATATCTCAGGTGAGATGTCTAATCTTGTGAGCACATATTCCAAAGCAGATTTAACAGACACATGCCTGGTTAGATAGCGCCGATAAAGCTCAGCCCACAGGTATGTGTCTCTTTTCATTGTGTAGGCCGGCCGAAAGCTCCTCCGAGGCATCCACGAGTGGAAAGCGCCCGCACAGGCTGTCATCTCACATGAATTTTTTTTTTTTTAAGCAGCAGCCATGTGACTGATCCTCTCCCCACATCTTGGACAGAATGACTCTGGCTGATTATTTCCTTTTTTTCTCTCTCTCTGTATTCACGCGCTTCCTCTCCAAGGAGGTTGTCGCATCGCAGCTGAGAAGTCCATGCTGTTTGGCAGAGAGGATTAATCCAGGGCTTACTCTTAGCTCCCGCTCTGTTTATCCATGGTGGAGAATTCGCTATTTATGAAAAAGTACAGCATTCTATGGTTGGTTGAGGCTCTAAGCATCGGCGGGTGCATCTTTCCAAGATGTAAAAAACAAAACAAAACGAAATTGATTCAGAATCAAGTAAACAGCTCCAAATGTCAACCCAATTACTGCTGTTGGCATTAGTTTCATTACAGAAGTTGCTCATTCTAGAGTGGAATTGTCATGCTTATCGAGCCAAATTAAATGCAGTTGCTTGACAGCATATATAGCATAAAAAATTTTGCCTACATGTAGCCTATTTTTTTGTGCTTGTTTGGAACCAAGTTTCTTTTTATCTCTTGGAATGCAAAACAATCTAAATGCATTTTGACACAAGGTTTTTTTTTTTTATTCATCTCTTTAAATAAAGTTGGATATATAATTACATAGCAAATCTCAACTGCTTGATTACTCGTATTGTCATTAAATGTAAAATGTAGTTTGCAATAGTAGTTAATAGGATCACAAAAAGTTGTTGGGAAGGCAGAGCTAAAAAATAATAATAAAAGGGCTTGGTGATGTCATCTGAAACACAAAGTAGTTATATAGCAAGTTATTTTATTTTAACAAGCCATTATTTTTTTTATTTTTTCAATTATAAATTGTTTGTAAAAAGACTTGAAACATTTATTAAGTAAATAAAGTCAATTTTCATTTATGTTGACTATACAATTTTCACATTTCTTTGCTTGAGTTTTAAAGTTAGTTCTGGAACATTGAAAACGAAAAAAATAAAATAAAAAAAAAAACAGTATTTTCTTCGCATTCTAAAGTTTGTCCTTAAATAAACTGTATGTAATTTCAAATGATAAATGCACAAAATGGAGCTTACAACCCATTTTATTTCTGAAAAGTGGAATGTTTGGAATTTAAACAAGATACTCGGTCATAAAAATATAAAAATAAAGTTTGCAAAGTTATCCATTGTAGTTACTAGTATCATGGAAAGTTGACGCAGAGCTGAAAAAAGAGGGTTTTGTGATGTCATCTGTCACGCAAAGTCATTTCAAAGGCTGAGCAAGCAAACCATTAAGAAGACTTGATTTTTTTATTTACAGATATGTAAGTATAGTCAATTTTAAATCCACGTTGCCTATAAAAGGGTTACATTTCTCTGTTCAAGTTTTACATTTAGTTCTGGAACATTCTTTAAACTAAAAGAACCTGCAGGAATTCTTTCATATCATTAAGTTTGTCCTTAAATGACTTGTGTAATATAAACCACCTCAAACATAGCCCTATGGAGTGACCAGTTTCCTCTGGCAATTATTTCCGTTTTCCCTGTCCAATCTAAAACACTTCGAGCTGTCTCAGTCACCTTTACATCTCATCTGCGGCGGTTCTCTGGGGCCACAACCGTTTTTCTCCTGGGTTCAGCCTGGTCCTACCTTCCTCTCCGACCTTCACAGGCCTCAACGTCATCTCCAACATTAGCTAGAGAAAAATTAGTCCCCCCTCCTCTGGAGTCAGCTCATTTTTCTTCTGCTGTCAGAAGGTATGCAGGCGCTGTCTCGGCCGGGTGCATACCAAAAGTACATTCGGCCTTTATTTAATCTTAATAAGCTCACATCAGCTAGGCCTGGGTCGCATAAACTCAGTCACACAGTTTTTGGCAGGGTGACTGCATTCTGCTGCACTATGACCTTCTGCATACAGTTGTTAGGACCTGATGCTTTAGGACTCAACAACAAGGATGGCTTGATGGCACAAGGCAAGTGTTACATAATTTAGTTTTAAAGTTATCTTTTTTATATTTATATAACTTTTGTATATTGCTTGTTTATAATAATGTCTGTTAATTGTTATTAAAGGTTCTGTTTCTCATTTTTTGATTGTATTACAAAATGAAACTACAATGATATTTTTGAAGATATTAAGGAAAGCATACTAAGTTAACATACTGATTTCATTCTAAGAAAAAAAAAAAAAAAAAACAATACTGCAGGCAGTCATTCTACTTTGAAAAGTGTGTTCCTTGTCTGAATATCTGTTTTCATTTTGGTCTTTGTGATTCCATCTACTGCCAATTTACCCAATAGTATTTTGACACCCCGGGTTGCCAGAAAATGCAGCATATTACACCAATGCAGGCTAGCTAATGAACTGGGTCAGAGATTGCAGATTCTACCCAACTTAAAAAGCAACGACCTGACGGAAATTAAAACGCGCTTAAATTAAATCATCATCTTACTGTACAAGGCTTGATGCCTTCCATTGTCAGTTGCGCTTGTTTCCATTACATTTTCTCAATCTGGCAACCCATGTGAGTGTCAAGTCTGAGGAAGAGGGTGCGGGAGAAACTATTTTTGAATTTGGACTGCAGTACCCATTTTAACCACTAGACAATCCTAAAAACTGCACCTTGAATTGTTTCTAATGTTTATATGTCTATATGTTGGCCTAATGACAGAACAAATATATGTTTACATAAAAAAGTAATAAAATAACATAGAAAAATAACATTATTAAAGACAAAAAAAAACCATTTTTGTAGTGGGACAAGTAACACAAGTTGTCAGATAAAATAAAAAGTTTAACTAGGTCTGCAGAAAAAACAATCAAACTAATCCTTATCGTTGAGCCCTGCTCTTCATTTTTCATTTTTTCATTATGCTATCTGCTGTCTCCACTCTTGTTGGCTTAGTTGTCTCTTTTTTTTTTTCCTGATGGTACCGATAATAGCTCAGCAGTGTCAAGTCCAGTGCACTACTTTCTCTGCAACTGTCGCTTGTTTTGTTTGCCTTACATTATGTGAATCCAGACTGCCATTGAGCTCCTAAACTAATAACGTCATGTACAATATTCATGCTGGGATGTATTTTTTCAAGTAATGAGACTTCTTTATATCCCTGTCCCTGCCTGTTCAGCTAAAATATGCTAACATGAACTGCGATCTTGATGTTCTTCTTTGACTTACGCAAAACAATTGTTCTCATCCATGCTGATTTTCTTCCCTATTTCAAGGATTAGGGAAGAAAATTCTTTGCTAAACTGTGCTAAGGAACATACACACTGTACACCAGCGAAAACAATAACAATTATTCATAACCAAGAAAGAAGACTACCTTCTAGCAAGATTTTCAAGAGAACATTGCAAACAAACACTCACATTCAGCAGCAAATAGCAATTGCTGGGTTTGAATTCAAATTGCTTCGTTCTGTCAGTTTTATGAACATTCAAAATGCCAAAAAACACCCAACATGATATCATAGTTCAGATTCGACAGAGTCAAGCACGTAGATGCGTCCGCCATCTTTTAGAGACTCTGTACTCTAGACCTCATGATTTCTTCTAAATTCACATCGTAGCAGAAGTTCTGAAGTTCATCTGCCACAATAGTTTTAAAATGATGACTAAACAAACATCCACTTTAATCCAAATGCGGATAGCAATGTACTGCAACACCTGGCTAATGCATTTCCAATCAGAGCCCACACATCAACTCCTCCTCCGTTCATATTGAGGTAATTTAACTAGCCATTCATCAACCAAAGTCCTGACAGAGTCCCGCATGCCTATTTTCATTCCAGTTACTAGCATTCAGCCTAAGCAGAATTTTATGCAACATTTAATCAATGCAGTTCAATACGCGCAAAGTAGTTCAAGTTCTTTGGCAGATGCAGTAGGATGAAACAGTTGAGGTTATCCGAGTTTGGAGTGGCTCCAAGAATGAAGTGTAATGACAGAGAATTCTTCATTCCAGCAGCCAGTTTAACTTTGCTTTAGCGATAGCATGCTAATTTGTGAATAAGATGCTGATTTGTCCTTGAATTTAAATTTGGTAGAATTCATTAAACAGTTAAGAGACTTTTTTTTGTGGTATTTCAATGCAAACACTGGCCTTCTTTTTACAGCATTCAAAACAGACTTATATACAGTATGCATTTTATTCATAAAACTCAGTGCTAACGCAATTAGCAGTGTGCTATTTGCACCTACAGAAAGTGCTTAATAAAATTAGGTGACATTACTAGCAATGACTGAATTTTCAATATTTGAGAGAAAAAAACAAACGGACAAATTATTAAGTTTTCAAGTTGCAACCAACATTTACAATAATATAAGGACGACAGTAGCTATTAGCATTTTTCTGAGGTGTTTCCACACAGCTGTAATGGCGGAACAGAACAGGTGGTGTTTTGTCTACTGTGAACCATTCATCACGAGTGACCAATGACTTGCACACACTGACAAGATGCACCACTGCAGAACATCAACCACACCAGATGAGGAAGTTGGAAATGGGCATAGGATTACACCACTCACAGTGTTTGCAAGCTAGTTTATGAAAACAAATCTTTCTAACTTTTGTTATAATAAAGTACCATGGCAGTATTACAGGAGTGTTTTGATATACACCATTGCAGTAAACAGCTTTTTTAGCACTTTTTTTTGTCAGAACACATTAGCATGTTTATTAGAATTATTATTTAGCATGCATACAAAGTTTACCAAGTTCTATACACTATGATACATTAAGATAGTACAGAATACTATGGTTTTTGAGTAAGTTTTTTTTTTTTGTGTGTGTGCTGATAATATGCAAATTCTAACAAACACGCTAATTCGTTCTGATCGAAACATAATTGAAGTGAAACAAGAATGTAAAATTACCTAAAACTAGCCATGTCCATGTGTCATTGGAATTATCATGATTAGGAGATAACTTGGAGATCCTACACAGTTCATGTCCTCAGAATAAATTATACATTTCTATGGCAATGCTCAAAGGAAACTAATTAATTAGTACATTAATCAAGCGCTGTATTCTTTTGCAAAATATTGAGGGCCCACCAGGTAACATCAGCTATAATAAAATGACACATAAAATGCTAAAATATGTAAATATAGCTCCCTGGCTACCGTTAACTACTAGAACCCCTGTTGTTTAGATTGTTTTTATTTTGTGTCACAGTGTTAGTCAGAGCATCCATAAAATCGCGAATCCAACTAGCAATTATAAGTTTGACAAAAAAGGGGGGTTTTATTACTCCCAAACTTGTTAGTTAGTGGAATTGTTCAGCCATTAAGGAATTTTGTCATAATTTACTCGCGTATCAACATGTGCAAGCGCAAATGCCATTCAAGAGCTTTGAATTTTTGTACATAATGATCTTTTTTAGTCTGTTCTCCACATAAAGTTATGGTAGGATATGGAATACACGCTCTTAAAAATAAAGGTTTCAAATAAAGTTGTTTTCAGTGATGCCAAGCCAAACTATATGTTTTTTTTAGAGAGCAGCTTGAGCATTCTGCGAAACATCTGTTTTTGTGTTCCACTGAATACTGTTTTGGAACGACGTGATGGGGAGTAAATGATGACAGCATTTTCATTTTAGGGTGAATTAACCAATTTAATTGTATGTTTTGGAGATCTAGAGTGTAAGTATTTGTATTTTCCACCCAGAACTGCTGTGAATTTGCTGTAAACAACATGTTTTTTGCATAATGAATGGTTTCATAAAGCAACGATTAGAAAGTCACTTACCACTTATTTTCTGTTCACCCACAGCATATGAATACACCTGTTGATATTAGCTACCGTATCATCCAGGGCTCTAATAGCAGGCTCTCCAGCAGAATTTTATATTTTTTTGTTAATGAAAGCTTGATCTCAGGGGACTTTATGTCCTGCTGTGGGCGTCTATGTCCTCTGCACAGGAGTGAAAACACGGGGGCCTGCCGCAGGCTAAGCTCCGAGCATCTCGAAATTGCAGCTTGTATTTACAGTGCCCAACAGATCAAGTCCTGGAACATGAAGCAAATGTCCGATCCTTGTTCTGTGCTCTCTAACTGCTGCTGGCAGGTGAGGCTTTAGATCAAGCATTCTTCATTCAGCTCCTATTCATGAATGTGAGTTTGATTCAAGGTGACTTTCCCACCAGTCTCTGGTCTGATATTTCTTTTCAGTGACCTGAAGAAACAAAGAGTAATATTTAATAAAGGATTTCTCAAATCAATAATTACTGTAGTCCAACTACAAAGAAAATTACAAAGATATTATTATCACATATACATGTATATGTGTGTGTGTGTGTGTGAGGAACATTTTGGTTGCACTTTATTTTACAGTACGTGTATTAACATGTACTTATAGTGTACTTGCAGTGTATTTATCTAAGAAAGTTCTGGTAATACAAGGTAACTACATGGGGTAGGGTTAGGTTTAGGGGTAAGTTTAGGGTTAGTACCTAGTTATTACATAGTTATTGTAATTACTATAATAAGTACATAGTCTGTACACGAGGAACAGGACTGTAAAATAAAGTGCTACCAACATTTTTAATAATCTAAAGAATATTTTGTGCATTGGAAAGTTTTTTCATGGAACCATCAATGCTCATAAAGAACCTTATTATTATTATTATTATTATTATTATTATTAAAGAGTGTAGTCAATAGCCATATGAATAACTTAGATTTTGCTTATTTTGACATCATTTTGTCGTATGGAAGAGCAGGTTGTTGTTGTTGTTGTTGTTTTTTTTGGTTTTGTTTTGTTCTTTTTACAAAATGTCTAATTCTTTTGTGTTCCACTGAATAAAAGCAAGTTATATGGGTTTGGAATGACAAAAGGGAGAATAAATGATGACAGCGTTTTCAACAAAACAAGCTGTGAAGATCCTAAAGGGTAAAAAATTGATTTACTGCTATACTCTAACCGTATGTCTTATTTACATCCATTTTATTTCTCCTAAAGATCTCCAGCAGAAACAACTGAAATGAAGTTTTATAAATGAAAAATAACTGATTAAGGCTCCATTAAGAGCCGTGAAAAGCAATAAAAATTTCCTCTGGGTTTAGACGGTCCCCCAAGAACTATTTCCCGCTACTAAAAGCTTTAATGTCTTTTTAAAAGCCACAGCGCACAATACTCCCCGCATGCCAAATAAATATTGCTTAATCTTAAGGTGACGTTTCACCCTTGTTGGTGAGGCAGGGTATTTTTCTTTATAGTCATAAACTTGCGGTCTGCAGGCCCGGCGAGACGGATTGATTGATCAGTGGTCATAATGAGATGTTGGTGTGATTAGTGACCGGACGGGCATCTGGCCGCTCCAGATGTCTCACACCCAGCAGCAGCTGATAGATTCTGGCCAGCTCATCACTCTGTCTCTCTCTCTCTCAGAAGAAACACACCATTTCTGTCAGCATCTCACGTACACCCAGGGTACCTCACCGTTTTTCATTCAGACTTGCTATCTATTTTCTCAGTACACAATCATTTTTAGGGAAAACTGCAAGATGAAATAAAAAAAGATGGTTTCATATTCCACTTCAGCTTTGCTTAGCTAATGTGGGAAACTGAACTTATGGGGAGAAAAGTGTGTGTTTGAGAATCAAGGATAGGTCCATCATTATCTGCACTGTAACAGGACCATCATTTATTTAGGAACAGCACATACTGAGCCAATCAAGTCGGATTTTGAAATCAGTCAAATTGTAGAATGGAACAATATATATATGTGTGTGTGTTTGTGTGTGTGTTTGAATATATATGTATGTATGTATATGTGTGTATATGTGTGTGTTTCAGTATATAAATGTCCAAAAATGCATAGTAGGACAATGTTGCAATGTCAAATAAAATAAAATAAGTTACAAATAATTCAAATCAGTTTGTTACTTGACAGTGTGTTTTGCAGTTTCGGCCCAGATCCGGCCCACATTTGGCCCGTGTGAAATCCATGTGGGCCAGATGTGGGCTGGATCAGGGCCGAAACTGCTTTCTGTCTGGGAATTAGTTTATTTTATTTTTTTTTTCAGTTAAAATTTTCAGTATCAAACATACTGTAACGATATTAGAACTCCATATACATCGGGAAGAAGGAGGTGGGAACCGGCGCACAATCAAAAATCACTTTAATTATTCAAAATAAACACAAAACGGCGCACCAGCCC